>NC_077223.1:61177852-61399661 GCF_024763615.1 Phlebotomus papatasi
CAGAACAACGACGTTTACTGTTCTTGCCCCAGTATTTAATCACTCCATAATCACTGAGTAACTCTTTTGCCAGCTTTTTAGTGCGATATTTGATAAATTCTTCCCACCTTGTTCGAAAATTTAGTATGAAAATTCGAAATTGAATTTGAATTCTTCGAACTTCAACGACTTTTTGTGCAAATAGAGTTCCATTTACCTTTCATCCAAGACACTATTGGAGAATCAAAATCTACTTGTGTCGGGCTCAATGACGCGAAAGAGTTAACCATTTTGAATCTTTTCATTTCTTAACATGATCACAATGAGATGTTCAATAGCCGATAATAATACTGCAGAAAATCACTTTAAAATTAAGTTCAATATCAATGCAGCTTTAATATCACCGCTAGCTGGTTCCCCTCGAAACTTTATATTGTGAAGATTCTTCCTTTTGATAAACCTAAGAAACCACCCCGTAGATGCTGAGAAATTCTTGACATTAGTGTCGGTGGAGATGGATTTTTTCAGGTCTTCATAAATTGCGAGAGCTTTTGTCTGGATTATGGCCCTTGTCAGTGGGATATTGTATTTCGTGTTAAGAAGGATCCAATCTTTCAGTTTGTTCTCTAGCTCTGCTATAATTGGATCACGGGGATAATTCCTTTTAATGGAAATAGATTTCTTTGAAGCTAGATCTAAGATTATATTCCTTTGATTAAGGATCCTTGTGATTGCAATACGGCAGACTTCAAATTCTTTGGCCAATTGCCAATTTGATTTCCCATGCTCAGCAAATCTTATCACCTTTAATTTTTCGTCAAAACTCAAATATTTTCTCTTCACTATTGGATACTGCATACTGCATGATGGAAATTCTGAATTTTCCTCTTAATACTATAGTTCTTACAAACAGTTTTGACAATTACGAAAATTGCTTTTAAAATTGCGAAGTAAAAAAGAATTTCGAAAGTACTTGAAGATGAATATAAAGCTCATAAAATTATTTTGCATTGTTTAAATTGAATGAATATGCGTGTTTCTCGTTAAGAATTAAGCAAAATCCTTAAACTTAAAATGTAGAACAAAAATGTATTTTGGATGATTAAATTGAAATTAGAAATCATTATATTGCCTTTATTATTTAAGTAAAAATTTGTTTAAATTTAGGTTATATATTTGCAATTATCAATTGTAAGTTTTATGAAATTTTTAAATGTAAATTTTAAATTGGTAAAATTACTGTTAATTCTAACTTAATTGTGCCTTTATATCGTGAGATTAAAAACTTTTTAATTGTGATGTGAACTTTTATAAATAATTACTTATACTTCCTTTGCCAATGTCCTTTCAATGCCAAACTTTCCTAAAAATTACTCACTCTTAAAAAATGACTTCAATGGTGGTGAAGAATTTGAGCAGGGTTTTTTTTTGAATATTTGAGAGTCTGACAAGTACATTGCACAAAAACGAGTCGGTGCAAAAAAAATAAATAAATAAAGGGATAAAATATTGTTGATTTTTTAACAAAAAGAATTATCTTTATCATAGACTGTAAGTGTATCAAAGTGCCAAACAGCAGTGGTTTCAAAGCTGTGAAAGTGATGGAGAAATGCTTAAGAAAATAAATCTGATGAACTGATAATAACGAATTTATAACAGTTGGGATTTTCAGCATTTTTTCGTCCCTAACAAAAATATAGAAAAGATAATAAATTTGCAATAAAATAATTCTTTTTTTTCTTAAATATGCCATTTTTGAGAGAATGGAGAGAATTTTCTATATAATCTACTTTTACTCTCAATTTTTTTTCTTGTTTAAGAGATAGATGCTATATTTTATGTTTTTTATTACAATTTTGGAGTGTGTGAGAAGTTGAAAATAATTTTTTCTATGATATTTTACTTTATATAGAAGTAGATTTATATTGGAAAAAAAAATATATTGTGAGAAGAATTCAACAATTGCATTTTGTGTACAAAATCAAAATTTTATTTAGTACAATAAAAAATATGTATTATAAGATAAAAGATATTTTTTACATACTTTATTTTTGTAAATAATGATTATTTAGTTTAGTAAATATTCATCTGTCAATATGGTAAGTAATATTAGGTGAGATTCTTAACAATCTCACCTACTATAATCCTAACAAAATTTCATGTCGTCCGATCGACCTCAAACTTGGCCAAAATGTGTTTCGCCACTTCCTGATCACGAATATATATGTGGCTATTTTACGTTCCCGGCCGTCCGGCCGCTCTTTGGAGCTTAATAGCTCCTAAACTAAAAAAGATATCGACTTGCGGTTTTCGGTAAAGGTTATATATCGGGTGAAAATTGCAACTTGGTGCATTGACCCCCCACCCCCCACCCCTCCTTCCGCCATTTTGAAGACCCCCCTTTTTTTGTTTTCTCAATAGCTCAGCCCCTATGGCATCGAGCGGGCTCAAATTTTAGTATGTTATAGCTGGGCCTTAGGGCTTTCCATCAATACCAAACTTAAGGTTCCCCGACCCCCCTGTCCCGAGCTATAAGGGTCCAAAAAGAATTTCTTAAAATAGCCATAACTCCGGTTCTAATTGTCAGAATTTAAAAAGTGAGGGCTTTTTGGAAAGCTCTCGTGAAATGCCACTTCCCCTTCTAACATCGCAAGTACATAAAACCACCGCTAGGGGCGCTATTATTAAAAAGAAAATTTTTAAATCTTATAAGTTAAATAACTCAAAAATTCCATTGTGCATCGGGCTGAAATTTTAGTATGTTGTAGCCGTTGATTATACCTATCAAACAAAAAAAAACCTTAAGTCGATCTAAAACCCCTGACCCGAGCTATAAGGGGTCAAATTTCGAACATTGACCGGCCTCTATCTCCGGTTCTAATTAACATAGCGGCCTAAATTTTACCTTTTTGGTTTCGTTTCGATGAGCACTTTCAGATGGAAGTTCAAAAAGTTACCACAGGTGGCGTTGCGATAGCGTCAAAATTCATCGAAATTCAAAGTCATTTTTCTCAAAAACGGCATTGTGCAAGTTAATGAAATTTTAGTATGTTGTAGTCCAGTCTAGGACGTTTCCAAAATGGTGCGTAAGCGCGCTGTGGTTAAAACAGAACCGGAGATATGAGGGGTCAAATTTCACAAAATTCAAAAAATCATATCTCCGGTTCTATGTGACCGATTTTGATGAATGAGGGCTTAAACGAAAGATCTCACCAAATGCTACAACTTTCTAGAATATTTGAACTTCGTGGGACCAACACCTGGGGCGCCACAGTCGAAAAACCAATTTCAATATCACATAACCTCAATTATCTCGACTGTCGCTGAACCGATTTTGATGATTACTTCGACATAATTGTAGAGGACATTTGTCTCTACATTTCGTCCATACATGATTTTCCGCTCAGACTACGCTATCACTCCGATTTTGCCGTTTAAGTGTGAAAAAATTGATTTTTCCCATAATGAGCCCGATCACAAGTAGATTTTGATTCTCCAATAGTGTCTTGGATGAAAGGTAAATGCAACTCTATTTGCACAAAAAGTCGTTGAAGTTCGAAGAATTCAAATTCAATTTCGAATTTTCATACTAAATTTTCGAACAAGGTGGGAAAAATTTATCAAATATCACAATTAAAAGCTCGCAAAAGAGTTACTCAGTGATTATGGAGTGATTAAATAATGGGACAGAAACAATAAACGTCGTTGCTTTTTGTTTTTCCTCACAACAATGTGAAGACCGCCACATTTTGACACTTGACCACTTCGAAATTCGAACAGGATGTAACTTCCGCCACCTTGCGAAAGTATTAAGAAGTAAGAAAGTCTCTTTTTTGGATCTTCAAATAGATTTTCGAATTTTTCAAGATCTACTTCTGTACGGAAAGAATAACGCTTTGAAATTACTCAGATGCCAATTTGACTGCCTCTACTCCACCAAGACACTTAAAATAGGGTTTTAAATGGAAAGTCCCACAAAATACAACAATTCTTTGATATAGTTGAAGTTCAACAAATGACTACTTGGGACATTCTGGATGAAAAAACAAGTTAAGAAACAAAAAACCTCGCTTATCTTGGCTTCTGAGTAATCGATGAGATCATGTTCTATAGGAAAATTATAGAGTACATTCTGGTCTACATTTCACCCATATATCACTTTTGTGCCAGTTCATCCAAATCCTTGATATTTTGGTTTAAATACAAAATTTGTATAATTTCACGAATTTGATTCAAGATAACTGAATGGCGACTCACAATTTCAGCTCTAAATCGAATTTGCATGCACTCCGAGTTAGCTCACGTTAAGAATCTCACCTACATAAGCCGGTTAGGATTATCTGTCCCTTTATCAGCCTTATACAAACATTTTTTGTACAAATTATACGCAATGAAAAAAATCATTTGGTGGCTAGTTCTACCCGGGTACTCTCCCTTCGAACGGTCATACCTTCGAATAATATGAATTTACTTTTAGTTTTCTTAAGAAACTTACACATTTCTACTAAATATTGGTTAGCTTATCATCAATTATATTATTGATATTTATGTGATAATCATGTGTAGGGTAAGTGTGCCAAATTTCGGCATAAGCACCGAAGTCCTAAGTTTGAAATTCAATAATTTTAATTCATATTGATATTTTTTGTTACTTCCTTTTCGGGAGGGTTGTGTGAAACCTTGAAGACTAGTTTATCATCTTTGTTTTCTTTAAATCACTTCCTAAACTATTGTAAAATTAGTAATAATATGGACATTGCTTTGGGTAGTATACCGGCCACTTTGAGTGAAATACCGGCCACCTTTTTCCTGACCACCTTTTGTGATGCAACGGATAGAAAATTTCAAAACGTCAAACGGAGCGGGTTTAATATTTAGTTTAACACGTTTATATGACCCAAATGCCCTGAGATCTGCCGTGTAATTTGTCCTGAAGGCCTGAAGAGTAGCATCTCAAATTTACGCACAGATTCCCGTAGCAATTTGCCCTTCCTGAACTCTTCCAATGCCTTTTCCACATCATCTTTTTCATAGAAGCGATGGTTTTTTTCTTTGGACATTTTAGAACTCAGAAATTGAAAAAAAATTACATGAATAAGAAATTTAGGAAAGCAAAAGATGTTGCCAACACTACCTCACCGGAGAGACGCTCACAAGGTATATACATTTTTACGCGAAATACAGGATCCAGCTGGAGAATTTCACCCGAAATTTAAAGATTGATTCACTATTAACATATATACAGAAACAAATTCAATTTTCATGAAAAACACCGAAGGAAAACCTTTTGCACTCGTCATTTTGCAGACCTTTTGCACGATCTGTTACATTTTTTGTAAGACTTTCTACACTGAGTTTTTACAACGTAATTTAAATTCAAATTATACCTAAAATTTAACGGTCTTTGTGTTAATACATCCTAAAATTAATAAATATTTAAAAGCAAAATGAATTCATTGACTATTCGAAGATTACATACATAATTTTAATTAATTTATTTGCATGGCCGAAATTACACTCAAAGTGGCCAAAATTAGAAGCTGGCCGAAATTTGGCACACTTCCCTTAAATATATTAAGAAAAGTAGAAGAAATTCACATTATTCGAAGGCATGAACGTTTGAAGGGAGAGTACTTTCCCCTACTTCGAAAAGAAGCAAATTGATCTTGGGCGAAGTTGTAGATCGGTAAATTTCCCATAACGTGCTGTAAGCTGAAGAACAAAAAATATTAGGTTTTGCCCACAGTTTTCTCGTCTTTCCCCTTGCCAAAGAGAGAATAGACTTCAAGAAGATGCAACGTGTTTCAAGAAACACTGTGAAAAAAGTATAAAACTCATATACCTAAACAAATCTTGAAATAAAACTCATTTGCATTTTAAATAATATTGTTTTTTATTCATAAGTATATCATATTATATTGTATTTACATATTTCAAGTTGTCATTCATCTCTCTTGTAATTATTTCTCCATGGCATTTGAAATTGTCCTCTACTGTCACTTTAATAATTTCCTTTTCAGGATTACTATGTTTTTCTTTTTTGTTACTTTTCACATTATTATCTGCTGTTAGTCACTATGCAAAGGGGAGAGGATTATGCCTAAGTGTTTTTTTTATAGAAGATTCTCAGTTTTGTTGTGTCAAAAGTTATACATTTCACATTTTCTAGCTTTGACGTACACACAATCCATTCATCCTATATAGAGTAATTATTCATATTCTTTATTTTTTTCTGCTTCTCACTTATAAATTATAGTAATATACCTTCTTTTCTTGCTTATTCATTTTTTTTATGACAAAAAACACTTTCAATATATCTACAGTTTTGGTTAAATTACAGTGTAGGTGTTTGCTGTTAGCTAAACATTATTCAATTTAACACATCCTTATGTGTTAATTCAACTATTCACGAGGGTAGTTTTAACGCCTTTCGTCAAATAAACATATGCTAAAAGTCTAAAATGTCATGTGGAGTATTTACACAAAATTTTCATTTTTTTTATGAGAATTCTTCTGAGAAATTCTCATCAATAATTTATCAAATATCTTTTTACATTTTTTTTCAATAAGAGACGGCTGGAAGATTGCAATTGTGTTTCTTTGAGTGTTATTCTATCTCAGGCGTTTGGTATTCATCACTGAGAAGAATTTTTTTTTTCTTAAATTATTCAGTCATAATTTTTTATTAGCTTTTCCATCCTTGTCTCTGAGATTCTTATTCTCCGAATTACTTGCTTCAGTTTCCACATGTTGCTTTCATCTCAAATAAATTAAGGTAAAAAGAGATATTATTTTCTTTTTAATAGTAATAAAAGTATTGCTCTTTCAATATCTTTCCCTTTTAATCAGGTTTTTTTTTATCAACATTTACAAATTATGCAAAAAAGAAGAAATCTTCTCTATCAGTTACGTTTTCTCTTTTTTTCAATTTTTAATTTCTTAATTTGAAAATTGCATTTTATTTAAAGAGATTATAATGTACAATTATTCTTCTTTGTCACATGAAACTTAGTTTTTTTCCTTTTAAACGTCCTTCTCTCTCAGAAGATAATAATGCAAAAATATCACTTAATTATGCACAAATGACATTTCTTTTTTATTTATCTAATTTATATGAGAAAGTTACAATAATTTATCTAATTTACACTCAATTTACGTCTTTCAGTAGTATTTTGCATTTCTTTTCATTCAACATCGTTCAGGTTCAGCAAAGGAGGAAAAGGGTTTCTTTTTTGTTAATTTCACACACTTAATGGGACAGTTTTGATTTAATGACGGTAAATTTGAATATGTCTTGTCGGAAGTGTCGATTTCTTTTACTATTTTACGATTGATTAGATATACCTTGTTCTATTTAAAATTATTTTCTATTCAAATGACACTTTACTATTTTTCTTGCATATGATTTCATTTTTTCTCATTTATTTTTCTTTTTTTTTTAGAGGTTAGAATTTACGTTTAATTTTTATTACCCTGTAGAAGCCAAGGAGTTTAGATGTGATTTTGTTTTTGTTGCTTTTTTTGAAGGTTCAAAAGTTATGCTCTGAGTGGATAGAGGGGTTATGTGTTATTTACAGAGGATTTTGATAGGAAATATGAGGGAGAAAGTTTGCATTATCGACTCTATTTCGCTTAGTAAACAGATAAAATTGAGAATATTACAGAAAAATATATGATTGCACGAGGAGTGATTAAGCGTGTCACTTAAGCTGAAATATTGCGATTTTTGTACAAAATTTACGTTATATTTTGGTGTTGATACTAAAATTGCAAAATTTTTAAATGTTATAAAATCTCACGATCTGGCTAATTTCATGTCAAAATCGTGCGTTTTATCGATTTATGTACAAAAATCGCTTGGACGAAAATATGATTTCACAAACTTTGTTTAAAAATCGCGTGATTTTGCAATTTTTAAGATGAAATCGCGCCATTTTACAATTTCTGTATTAAAATTACGTAAAATCACTATTTATGTACCAAAACTCTCGCGATATTGCAAAAATCGTGAGATTATTGGTTCACTGAGAAAAAAAAGAGGGTTCGATTAACATTTTTTCCTTAGACATTTAACACTTTTTAGGTGTAAAAATATATAAACATTTTTTAATGTTAATTTTACACCCTTTTAAGTGTAAAATTAACATGAAAAAGGGTAACTTTAAACACTAATAAACCTATAAAGGATTGTATATACACCTATTTCGGATCAATAATGCAGGGTAAAATTAGCATTTCCGGAATGTTATTTTAACTTTTTCGGATTTCTCTCAGTGTTATAGTATGCACGGTCTAGCGATTTCTGTATAAAAAATCACTCTATTTTACGTTATCCATGCAAGAAATTTGGGAGTTGATTTAATTTTACCCCGCAGGATTTACCTAATCACGTAAGGTTACAAATATAAAAAAAAATATGAATTGATGGAAAAATTTAGAGAAATCTCAGTTCATTCACTGAGAGAAATCTGAAAAAGTTAAAATAACATTCCGGAATTGTTAATTTTACACTGCAGTATTGATCAGAAATCGGTGTAAATATTACCCTGTTTAGGTGTATTGGGGGTTAGAGTTAACCTTTTTCATGTTAATTTTACCCTTAAAAAGGTGTAAAATTAACATTAGAAAATGTTGATATATTTCTACACCTAAAAATTGTTGAAGTTATGAGGAAAAAGGTTAATCGCACCCTCTTTTTTCTCAGTGTTATCTTCGATACGAAAAAACTTTGTTCTATTGCAAATCTTCCTCAATGAAGATTTTTGTAAAAAAGATCGGTCTATTCTCCAATTTCGCCGCTCTTAAAATATTGTAAGGTTAGAAATAATAAAAAGAATTTAAAGATCTTATAAAACTAAAATATTACGAATTATTTCTAAAAATTGTTTTATTTGTTCCACAAATGGACTAATTTGAAGTTTGTCTCATTCAAAGTTCGAATGATTCTTTAAAGGTTCTGTTCAGCATAACCTCAAATTGCTCACAGAAGTTTTAGCTAATTAAAAATCTATTTTTTCAAGCTAAACTTTGATAATGAAAATAAAATAATTTTTATTGTTTTCTAAATGCAAAATAGAGTCGATTTTTCGGAGGAAATAGCTCATTTGCAAAAGAATTCTTCCATAGGTGTTGGCTGTAAACCCTAACGAGGGTTAATTCAATACATAATACTATTTGAATATATTTCAAATGCTTAACCTCCATTTTTCTCTGTACTTTTCTTTTCTTCAGCAATTCGTCTCTAAATTCTCCATCTCGACTAGTTGAATGGCACTGTTAGATGCAACGGGTGCATCTGCTTCTAATTTTTCTCAGTGTCTATGTATCATTTGTGTTTTAATTGTGTTTCTTGTTAAACATCACTTAATAGTTACTTTTGATCATTGACAGTGTATCAGGGTGGCTCTATTTTTTTTTGTCTTGCTATTCTATACAAAATGCTTGAGAAGGATATGGCAATTACCTAATGTCTCGAAAGAGTAGAAAAAACTCGAGATGGGTTTCTTACACTTAAAATAAAAATTCATAAGAAAGTGGGCGGGATTCCACGAAAAAAATTCGAGGGGATGTATTCTAAAGATTCTAAATATTTTTTGTTTTGTTTTCACCGGAAACCACATTTCTCTAGTACACATTTTTTTTCGGGGAGTAGAGACTATTTTTTTTGCTTCTTTTAAATAGATTTTTCCTTGTGTTTTTTTTTCATTTGTTAAAAAAATATAGTTGAAGGTTCTTCTTTCACACGTACTTTGTGCAAAATTTTTGATATATTTTTGTCTTTCTAATCTGTTAGAGAGATTTTTTTTGGTTTCTCGAAAATGATGAAGAACAGTTGAAGAATACATTTATACATTCTAATATTTAGATCTAATTCTATTTATATTTTTTTCCAACTTGATTTTTATGCTCGACTTTTTTTTGTGTGGGAAATCTCTTCCATCGAAATGGAATTTTTGGGAATTATTTACTTTGTTGGACTCTTGACATTGCCAAAGTCACAAAATTTCCGCGATCGTGAAGATTTACTTTATCAATGATCGCGATCATGTCCAATGACATTTTGCATTTTGTTTTCTTATTAGTTTTTGTTTTGCCTTAAACTTACGTTATGACTGTCTATTACTCAAAAGGTGTCTTGCCTTAACTTCGATATCACAATTGCCATGAAAACAGGCGAAGATGATCGCACTTGATCGCGATCTATTCTCACGTATTGTGGCGTCTTTGACGAGATGCTGCCACATTCGAGCTGGATGTATGATGAACTCCGCTCTTGCGACGTTTCCTCTTTGAATCCCGCTGGAAAGATACGTTTCCAGGATCATCAGCAAGCTGTGGGTACTTGTGGATACTGTGAATGTCTGTCCCAATATATCCATCCACATCTCCATGGGAGATCAGTTCTTCCTTCTCTTCTTCAGTCCAATCACCACGGCCCTGGAATCCAGCTGCCACTAGCTGTTTTTCCAGTTCCCACGCTCTCTCTACGGCCCTCTTGTGAGCATGTTTGAGAATTCTATGACGCTCCTGATCCGGATCCACTCCGTATTTGATGATCACCACAGCATCTGGTCCATGCAATCGAAGTTCTTTGGCTGCTGTTCCACTACCATGGTCATTTATCTCATGCGTTGTCGTGTTGAACATACCTCCCAATCGCTTAAGCTCTTCCATGTCGTCTCGAAGTTTCAGGACATTATCCTTGACAAAGTAGAAAACATCCTGATCGTGGATACTAAAGTGAAGATCGAGGAAGAAGCTGTTGTTGAATACTGATGAGACCACATCCTGAACAACACTATTGGAGCCGTCTACAACACTAACTAGAGCTCGACCACCAATGCTAGATATCAGTACACCTTCTCCGAACACCCCGCGACGGTAGGCTACTCGTGGCAGCAAGTTCCTGGTCTTCAGTTCCATTTTGAGAAGGGGTTTGGGCACAAAACCAAAATCGGAGAATTTCTCGTCAATCTGAAAACGAAGAAGGATCAAATCAGATATTCCCTAATTTGAAGCGATGACAACTTATAGCATAGTGTACTACGGAAGCTAGAGCTTACCTTCTCAACAATACATTGAAGTCCCGACATAACTCCAAAGTCTGGAGCTAGAAGTGGAGATTTGATAGTAGCCTGAGGAATATGTACCATATCTCTGGTATACTTGGATCCCTGGATTGCTTTCAAATCGTACCCAAACAGCTTCAACCAAGACTTGATGTCAGTCATGTACCGCATAGGTTCCTTGGGATTAATTGGATCGTTGTTATGGAATCTGTAGATGAAGACGTCGGTGGGTAGACTCATCTCCGTTGCTAATGGTTCCCATAATGGAGTCATCCATTGACCCACAGTAGGATCATACAGGCGGTTCTCAACATAAACCAATCTTGTGTTAGGATCAAGGATACCTCCATGGAAGTCAATAGGAATAAAGAGACTAGGATTGGAGTCCTTTACGATCCTTCCGAACGGTGTTCTACGGATCTCCTCAATGATGTTACCGTTTGTATCAAAGTAAGCCAAAGGAGAACCATTCTGATCAGTTGCAACGTAGTACCGTTGATCTCCGTTTTCAACTGCGATCAAAAGATCTCTGTCGTCATAGAGGAAGCGATATGTTTTCCCAGTCTTGGGATAGTGAACATGAGTAACGAGATTCGTGTGAGTTGGATGTGCATAGAAGTACTGCGTCACATTGCCTTTCTCATCGTGACTAGCAACAAGTCTGGCTCGATCATCATAGAAGTACCACGTTTGGAATTTATCTCTCTCAAAAGCATGAATCAGTTGTCCTCTATTGTTGTATCTGTACTTCTGCTCACCTCGTCGAACAACATATCCTCTTGCATCATAGCTGTTGAATTCAACATCTCCGACTTGAATAACACGATCCCCAGTATCGTATCCTAAATTAGTTTTATCGCCCTGTTCCAGAACGCCAACAGTATTTCCGTTCTCATCATAAAGGTACTTCCAGTTGTTCGTTCCGATTACTTCCATAACATGTCCATCGGCGTTGTAACTAACTTTGTCCGATGAAGTAACTCTTCCAATTGTGGTCTTATGAGTCTTTATACGGTTTCTCTTGTCGTAATCTAGTTCCAATCGATAGACGTCAGCTGTCTTAACGTTGATCAAGACACTCTTAACTCTACCATGGTCATCAAAGTCAGTTATCATTATATACTGCTTAGCAGAGTCTTGTATCACAGTTCTGTTGAAAGCGTTGCTCGTAATCTTGAGGTCACTAACTGATTCTAAACTTCCCAAGTTCTGACTGTACTTGAACCTAGTCATTGGAAGATCCTTCTCATCAATATCCATTTCAATTCCATTAAGCCTTGCATTGCCATCATACTGATACTTGAAGTGTGCAGCAGCCAAGCCACTTTTGGATCCGAACTTAATCTTCTCTTCTTTGACAATTCCAGCGTGATATTTGAATTCTCGTTTGAATTCAAATCCAGGATCTAATACATCTACGGATTTGACGAGACTAGACGCTTCCTGATAAGTATAGTGGGTTGACGATAGGCCGGCCAAGACAGTTTCTAATCTTCCAGCAGTGTCATAAACAAATGCAACCTTCCCGGATTGATGTGGATGAATCTTAGCTAGAATTTGACCCTCATCGTTGTACAAGATTTCAAATGGATGACGATTTATCGGTGAGAAATACTGGTATTTGAAAAAGCCAAGCGACGTCTGTAGTGAAAATGAGTGAATATGTCCTCGAGGCGTTGTCAGTGACTGCAAAGCTCCGGCATCATCGTATTGTAGGAGATAGTCAGATCGCCTAGGAGTTGTTACTTTGAGGGGAAGACTGCTGAACATATCTTTGAAACTGTAAACGATCGACGACTGATCTCCGTATTTGATCTCGTTAAGACGACCAGAGCGATCGAAAGTATATGACTCTTGCAGATCTCCCCATTTCCAGGAAGTTAACCTCCCAAAGCGATCGTACTCCAAGTCAACATCTGCGTATTCTCCAGACTGGGGTTTGAAAGATGTAGGCCTAGCACTTCTGTCATAGGTAACGTTCAGAAGCTCAGTTTTTTCATCTACCATTGCTACAACAGATTGAGTATCTCTGTCGTATTCGAGTGTGAGAACGTTTTCGCCATTGACACGTAGTTTTCTTCCTATTTGAGCAACTGGACGTTGATTTTTGCCTTTTCCTTGGACTCTTCGAATGAAGTATCTCCATTCAAAGCGATTGGCAAGGTCTCCACCAATCTCAGTTCTCTGCTTAGCCGGAACAGGGTAGCTTTCGCCCAATAGAGGATCAATTTCAGCTAGAATACTATACGGAACAGATTCCATGCTAACAGAATGACCCCATTGAGTTGTGCTGGAAGTTCCTCCATCAACAAGAACTGTTGTCTTGGTCTCAGCCTCTCCAACTCTGGTCACAACGCTTGAACCTTGAATCAACATAGATACTTCCCGCTGACTATTCTCAGTTACTTTTATTGTAGCTCCTTTAACACTGAGGTCGAAAGTGAGATCAATCACTTTTCCAGTTGGAGTCACAGCTGAGGTCAAGCGACCAAACTCATCATAATTGTAAACATAGGACCTTCCTGTAGAATCAAGTTTTGTCTTGAGCAACCCAGTTGTTCCATGGTATTCAAACGTAACGTTGTAGTTATCTGGAGTACTCAATTCATGTAGCATCTTCATCCTGGTCATCCTTAGTCTACATTTTTGACCCTTGGTGTTTTCAATAGAGTTCACTTGGCTTGTGTAGTCCCGCAACAAGAACACTTTGTTACCAGCTGCGTCCGTAACAGTGCTTAACTTCCCATTTGAAGTGTTAACGTTGTAGGTAAAAACGTAGCTAGTCTCACCGGTCAGGATGTTCTTTGTGGCTATATGCTGACCAAATCTGTTGAAGATGTAAATCTCCTGAGTTTCCGGGGAGTAGATCTCATACTCTCTGGAAGCACTAGTTTCTGGAATGCTGGAGATGACTGATCGAATTCTGTAATTAGCTTGATCAGCGATGTGAACGTGCCCATCAGGAGTGCAAGCCAAAGCAGAAATTGTGTTGAACTTGGCACTTGTAGCTAGATAGTGGTCAGCTTCGTAGCAATCACATCCTCTTTCCAAGCAGTTGCACTTCGATTCTGCACCTGCAAATGGAGCGATCTTCCCATCTGTACCGATGACTCGTATCCTATTTATCCTCTGAGAATCACTCTCTGCTACAAACAAGTCTCCTGTTGGCCCGAAGGCTAGGCTTTGTGGCATCACCAGAGTGGCATGGGATGCAAGATCGCTGTCGTAGGTTGCTATTGTAGAAGCACAGTGAAGAGGACGACCAGCAATGACTCTAACTCTTCCATCAGGAGCCATCCTCAGGATCATGTGGTCATCAATGATGTGCAGAGTATCATCCAAAGGATTTACAGCTAACTCCGTAGGCCACCTTAAGTGCATCTCTTCGAGCTTCAGTGTTCCTTCACAGGGTACAGGTTTCCAATGAGATTTATGCATATGATTTCCGATCAACGTAGTAACAATTCCATCTCTGTCAACCATTCTAATGTTCGTTCCATCAGCAAAGTACAAGATGTTCGTTGATGAGATTGCTATGCCTTTGGGGTAGGCCAGTTTAGCGTCTTTAGCCAAGGCACCATCTCCACAGTGAGCTTCATCCCCTGGTAGGCACCGTTCTCCTGAACCAACGATAGGCTCCCAGTTGTGTTCGGGGTTAGAGAAATCATCAACATTCTTAACTTTTATAATTTGATGAGATTCAGGATCAGAAATATACAGGGATCCATCCAAAGGACTTAGAGCCATGTGATATCGGTATGAGACTCTGGTAGCATTCAGCTTCACTACAGTTCTGACAGTTCCATCTGTTCGGACACGACGGATGTAGTTGAAGTCTCCGACAAATAGACTTCCATCAGCCGCTGCGGCTAAAGCAACTGGAGCTAGAAGACGTTGCTTCGAAGCTGAACCTTCACAGTCTGAACAATCCAAGGGACGTTGGTGACCATCACCCATTGTAGTAAGGATTACTCTAGGCTTGTGTTTCAGATAAATATTGCTTCCATCTCCTTTCTGAAGGATTCCTTCGTGGAAATTGTATCTGAAATTGGAGAAAGGCCGTTAGATTACTAAGTTTTAGTTGTTTGGAAAATCATTTTTACCTATGGTGAATATCCAAATTCCATCCTCCAACTTCTGAGATCGTCATATCATGGCCGCTTAGCTTGGTAGTCTGTACTTCCCAGATTATATCCTTGCAGTCTGAGTACTGATAGCCAACTTTAACAATGGCAGTGGTTACTCCATAAACTCTCTGTCTGTAGATATTAAGTCTGTTCCAGGAATACGTATGTTTGATACCAGGATCAGCTTCAAATACTCTTTCAAACAATATTCCCTCAATTGTAATTTTCAAGTGGATCAAACTAAGTGTAGCGGGAATCGTGTCGGGAGTAAGTTGAAGTTTAATTGTGGACTGATATCCAGCAGCTCTAGAGCTGTGGTAGACCAGATTTAGTCCAGTTCCTGGGATCTGCAGAGATTCCTGAACCACTTGAGACTCTGCTAAGATGGCGCTACGATCGGGACAGGCTCCCTGGAATCCATGTTTCCAAGTAGCTAATACCACAGGCTTCATAGTATCATAGTCGTGGGAGAAGCACGTATGCGTGATACTGGTAGCAGCTTTGTCTTCTTGAGTAGACATGACAACAGTATCGATGATTACGACTTCATTCCAGGGCACTTGAACAATTCTAGTTTGTGGTCTGAAGGGTGATCTACCGAATTGAAGGGTCACTGCTCCACCGCCATTCACCATTAGATCGAACCATCCATCATCACGAGTTAGAGTAAAGCCTTCTAGGGGAGTAGATGTGCTCACGCGCACCCCAACTAGACCCATGTTCAGTGACGTAACCACACGCCCTCGAATAACAGCGGAACGACTGAAAAAGCATACAAGGAAGTCTCGTGAGTTATCCATCAAGATGGCGATGTAACAGTATATTCAAAAAAGAAAAAAAAAATAATAAAAATAATGCTACAAGAAGCATTCTCAAGGACAAGTATACACTTTATTTCTTTTACAAAACCACGGTAGTTTTTTTCAAAATATGCTTTTTCTTTGTTATTAATTTTATATACTATTTTAACCAGTTTTGCTTTAGAAAAGATAATAGAAAATAAATTAATATTTAAAATTTTAGGTTTTATTTACATTATATACATATAGTTCATTGTTATTTAAATTACTTAAACTAAGTACTATAATAACTATCATAATTATTTGTAAATGAAGAAGAGTGGGTTAGTTCTAGTTCTCTCACTCAGTTAACATAAATTGTTTCGAAAATATATTTAAAAATAAAAATTTTTATGTTGTGTTACCAAATAAGAGCAATTTTTTATTGTTTCTTATAAGTTGGACGTAAAAAAAGTATTTGATAAAGGACAATTGGCAAAAGTGGTCTATGGTGGGACCACCAATGAGATCTATATCATTGAATAGGCCATGGTATAGATAACAACTTTCGTTCCGGGAACAAAGTTCTAAACCATGGAGGAAAAGTTCTAAGTACTAGTAAATTCAAAGTTCTAGTATAAGTCTTTAGAATGCATAACATGCCTAGAAGGACACTGAAACATGATGGCTCAAGGTCTAAACTTTAAACCTTATATCTCAGAGATTTATCAACCGAATTAGATCACTGAATACTCAATCGAAAGTTCTCGAAAAATCTTGCAAAATGACGGTATAGATAAGTTCACAAGTCGACCGGAAGGGGCGCTCCAAGTTAACAAAGTTTTCAATTAACAATAAATGTGTTAAGTTTCGAAAGTATTCAACCGATTTTAATGATCTTATAATATGTGTGTCTGATACTTTTAATTACTTTTAGTTATTTTTCTAACTGTGATTTATTTATTTTTTTATTTACTTTCTTTTGAAATCGAAATCAGATTTTATGTGACTGAATAGCCTTTCATAAACCTTGTTCCCATACCGAGTTTCAGCTTTCTACTTTTTCTCAGAGAGGAGCTATAGTGGAAAAAGTCCTCATTTTGTATGGGGACTGCTGGAACAAGTACCGGAGGGAAACATATATATGAACGGTTAAAGAGCCTTCTATTGCCCTTGATCCTATACCAAGTTTCTGATTTCTACTTCTTTTCATAGAGGAGTTATAGTGAAAAAAGTCATTATTTTATATTGAGGTTACAAGAAGGAGTGGAGTGAGGAGGAGCCTTTATACATGTTTAAGGAACCTTTCATAAACCTTGATCCCATACCAAGTTTCATACTTGGTATGGGAATAAGTCTACTGGAAGGAGGGGTGGGCGAGAGGGTAGTAGTCATGGGTAAATAAGCTTAAGTCATATATTGACTCCATACCGAATTTCATGAAGATCCCTTTAGCTGATGTTGAGTAATTCGATGTCAAAATAGTATTTTTCGAAAGGATAAATGCGTTTTTACCAGGACTCCCGGCGAATATCGTCCTGGGTCTCGGTAGTTTTTCATCTTACACCGTTACCTATAAAATGCACCTCGTCCCATCTGTGGTCGCCACATAGACCAACTCCCATACATTTTTGCCCAATGTCCTTTCTCATGTTTCCGAAACTACTAACATAAACGACAGATAAGAAAAAAAATAGAACTATATCTCGCTATCCTTCAAGATTCATCAAATACGTGTTCACAAACCAAAATTTATTAGGTTTATTTTGTAAATATGTGTATGAAATTGGATGTATGAATGAGCAAGACAACTAAATTCTTTTTAGACTATTGATTGAAGGCCTCTACACATTGGGAGAAATTTTCGTCAATAATTGCTTTTTTAAGAAAATCGGTTGCACTAAGAAACGTCAAAATTCTGTCAAGAATGCAATTTTTGATGAAAATTGCTCCCAATGTGTAGAGGTCTTTACGTACAGTAGATTCTCTCAAATTCGGACATTTAGGACCAAAATGTCACCCGAATTTGAAATATTGAGTTTACATACTCATATTTATGGTAAATTTGATAATCATAATTAAACTTGAAAAATTTCAACAAACTTTTTTCAAATTTAACTGCTGCCCAAATTAAAAAGTAGTCCGATCTTAAAAGAGCCGAATTAGCGAGAGTCTACTGTATAATAACTTTTGTTTTGTAAACATGTCTTCAAAACTGCCTACTAGAGTGAGAGAGATGAATAGAATTAGTTTTCACTCTGCTCTTATTGAAATACCAAATGTAGGATTACAAAACAAAGGTTATTGTTTGCTTATAATGCCCAACTCACAATAACTTTTGATTTATAAACATATTTTTGACACTTTCTAAGAGAGGGAGTGAGATGACTAGATCGAAGATCTCACTCTCTCACTGAAATGTCAAAAACATGTTTACAAAACAAATAATGGTGTAGGCTGAGCGTAAGGCGACTATAGAAATAATTTTACTCATTGAAATGTTCAACACATGTTTACAAAAATTATTCTGTGTTGCTAATATGCTAATATTTTCATGTTGACTACAAATGTATTTACAAAAAACAAAGCCTTTTATATATAAAGTCATAAAAATTGATTTCTCTGAATATTCCTCAAAGAAATACTTCTTGCAGCTCTACATAAAAATAATGAATTTCAGCTAAAATTTGTTGAAACAATTAAACTAACATTTGAAATAAAAACTATATTATTTTCAGACAGTTGATCAACCAATTGTTGGTTTTTAAATATATTTCAATATAGGCAGTCTGTTTTGAGAAGAAACATTTAATCTACAAATAAAAATCCTTCACTCTTTAATCATTGATTGTCCTTTAGAACGTTGTAGAGAATGTAAAATTGCAATAAAATGATAAATAACTCAAGATAAAAGAGATAATACTTGGTGTCACTCAGCAAAACGCAAAAATTGGTGTTAATGACAGTCTTTATTTGGTTAAATAACAACAAAGAACAGAAAGGAACACGTCAGACAAGTTTAGGGATATTAGTTTGGATGTACATGCACAACAGATCAAATCAACAAAGAACTTTGTGATTTCTACACATAATGGAGTAGGTTTTATTTTTGACATTCTGTTTCTCTCTCTTTTGGTATTTATTTGTTGAGACACTTATACTTGTCAAACAAATAATTGACAGAAGAAACAAAAATGCAAGTAGCAATTTTTTTTGAATTCAACAGATACGATAGTTGCAACTGTTTTGCAAACTATCAATATTGCTACTTGGTTTTATCAAAACAAACAAAAACACGATGTCTGTTTCACAAATTTAATTGTCACTTTTGAGATTTTGTTTGACAGAAATAAAACACAATAAAACAAAGAAAACTCACTCTAAAAAATGTCTCTCTAATGAATTCACGTGATTGTCAGTTTTCGTCTTAACACTTTTTGCTTACCTTGCATTGAAATAATTCCAAAAGAAGCTGCTCGACCAGAAAAAAGCAAAGGATTCGTGTTAGAACATTAATATGACGTGAACTAAGTTAAATTTTGAAAGGGGAATATGGGTTACAGATTCTTTCATTTAAACAAAAAAAATGATACCATTTGTAAACCCCATGCTTTTGCCAATTTATAGGTTAGAAAATGATATAGGTTAGAAAATTAGTCGTTACAAATTTCAATTAGATAACTTAGTTGTGTTGTAGTGTTTTTTCTAGTCTTTTTTTTTTAAATCGTCTCATCACCTCTATTTCTTTTTTTGTTGTCGTTTTTATATATTGCTTAGTAAAAATGCGAATAGTATGTGACAATATTGATAAATTGACACAAATTTCGCTGACTATCAATGGCAATCGATGGCAATTTATCAAGTTTGTGGAGTGTTTTTGTTGTGTAAAAAAAAAACAATATTTTCCACTGAATGCACTTTTAAATGAAAAGAGTTGGGATGAACAAAGAGTGGAACAATGAGGAAAATGATAGTGAGGCATAACATAAAAAATTAATTGAAAAAAAATCATAATAATAAAAAATCGTGAGCATTTCATAATTTGGGAAAATGTTGGTCAAATATTGGTCAAAAAGTGGTTGGTGAATAATGCAGAGAGAACATTTAACAGATGGCAGATTAGCACAGGAACAATACACGGGGGCACAACAGATTCTTCCAGACTTATATATGTAATGTGTGGTGGCCAAAAAAAAACAAAAAAGAATGTCCAAAAATAATAGAATTGTTGCACATGGAAATGAGAGACCAAAAAAAAAAAGAAACCGAATAAATTAACATGAAAATCAATAACTCATACAACATGTAGAGTCTGCGGAAAAATTCACATTGATAACTTCTGCAAAAAAAAGTTTTGGACAATTGCACTTTCCCTAATACCTCCTTTCATTTATGCCCTTTGGCCAAAATCTGGTTCACCTACCTTTCGTTGAAAGTTTCCAACCTCGCGTAGTTCTGCAAACTACCCTCGTCGATGATGAACTTCATTCGTTCGAAAAAGCTCGCTGTTATGGCCGGTGGTTGCTTCCTTAGCAAGATATCGATGGGTTTTGGTGCTGAAACGCACAATTGACTTGTTCGACATTCGTGGCTCAAGCAACATTCGGGATCTTCACAGTCAACCAGACCATCTACGGAAGAAAGTTAGGTTAGAATATGGTAAATAGAAGGATTACCGAATAAGTTAACCTTTGTCATTGTCTTTGTTGTCGTTGCAATCTTGTTCCAGTGGAACTGCACAGTCAGGACCATCCCAGCCCTCAAAGCACCGGCATTCCCATGAATTCTCGGTACCAACTCGGCACTGACCATGGGTAGAACACCTGCAAAAAAAGAAAGGTTATGTTGTACAAAACTATTTATAACCAACTTTTAACTTTAAATTATTTTTCCAAATAATGTAATTTTAGGTTATGCACTTTCATTTTTGGAGTTACTTATAAAATTAGTTTAACAAAATTGTTGGTTTTCAAAAACCGAAACGCTCAAGTAGAAAATTCCATCACAAGTTGTGCAACCACTTGCAATTCTAACCTTATCAATTTGGCATTAAAATTGCTCTATAAATTCAAACTGTAAGCAAATTGCAGAAAATAAAGCAGATTTCTTCGTAATATCGCATAAAATCAATTACAAATCATAAAAAAATTCAATAGCCCAAAAGTCAATTCCATATAAAATGTCTTTCATCCAAATTATCTTTGCTATTTCACATATCGTTTTTTGAAATTATCTGACAACATCTTCAAATTAAATTTAAAATTCTCAATCATATTTTCTCATACTATTTCTTGCTTTTTTTTAACGAATTGAAACGAAGTAATTTGTCCACTATGCACGTGATAATTGAGGAAGCGCTATTGAATTTAGCTTTTGGGCAGCATCGTCTTAATTTGGAGAATGCTAAGATGGGCACGAAATATGAAGATACTCACCCAGAGGGGCATCCCTCGATGGTGCAGTGCTTGCCATTCCAGCCGCTGACGCAGAGGCAGGTACCATTCTTGCACTGTCCATGTTCATTGCACCTCGGGTCACACAATTTCGTGTTGCAGTACTCTCCACCCCAGCCCTCATGGCAGGAGCATGTCTCACCGACGCATCGCCCATGTTGGCCACAGTCCAAGTCACAAAGTTCTAGACATTTTAAAAGAGGAGAATTGAGACAACTTATTGAGATAACTCTCTGAGACTAATTAAATTATCGTGAAATTATCATTTGACATAAAATGGTTGTTTTTAAAATTCGATATTAAAAATTTTATGATGTCAACAGAAGTTAGGAGGAATGATTGAACAGCTCACTGGCATCTCATACACAAAAACAATTTTTTGATTCTAAAATAATTTATTCTCTACAGCCAAAGGGGTGGCAAAGCGTCCGAGGCTTTGCGAGCTATTCGAACTCCCGAGAAAGAGCTCTACCTTATATTTCTTTTCGCATATCTTTCTGGTGCATATAAAATTATTGTCGAATTTAATTTGTCTTTAAATCACCACAAAATCATCTTGAAGTTGAAAATTGTTCAAGAGGAGGCTTTCAAAAAAATCATTAATCTTTTAATTAATTAATTATTGACCAAAGAAGATGAAAATTAGGCTTTTGACCTTCAATAATTCAAGATGGCGATTTTTCCGGTGAAAGGTGTCTAAGTACGAAATGTTCAGCTGGACTACCTCCAAAACATTTCCAAAAATGAACGAAATCGCCAGTGCCAATTTTTTGCAAAGTTAGAAAAACCTCATTTGTGACCTATTATTGGGGGATAGGGAACACATGAAAGGGGTGGGGGAAAAACTAAAGAGGTTAAGTTCGAGATAATGTCATTTGAGGAGGGGTCATTGAAGACCGGATTTAAATTTTATATGGGTCAAAAGACTGAAAAAGTGCGAAAAACAGTATTTTTAAAATAGAGCTATTTCCGTTACTTTCCCGATCCATTACCGATTGTGACCTCGATTGTGACCGATGCAGTCGGGTTCAAAATCAAAAGATCTTTCAAAAAAGTCCAAATTTAACCAAATCCGTTGAAAATTAGGCCCTCCAGGTTGGTTGACCTTTGACCTTGAATAATTCAAGATGGCGATTTTTACGGTGATAGGTGTCGAAGGACAAAATGTTCGGTTGGACTATCTCCAAAAACATATCCAAAAATAAACGAAATCGGCAAGGCCAATTTTTTGCAAAGTTAAAAAAACATGTTTTTCGAGGGTTAGAAGGGGTGGGGTGGGGGTAATTTGGGTATGTTAGTTCGATAGAGAATATTGACTTATGGGGGTGTCACTGAAGACCGAAAGTCAAGAGATTTGGCAGCTAGGATGGAGAGAAGTTGAAAAAAAAACACGATTGTTAAAACTGCTCTCTCGGAGTTCGAGCAGTTAAAAATGGTATTAATTTTTGGATCTACCGTTTACGTTACCCACTGGTCTTTATAGATCACTTTAGAGATCGAAGCATGGGGAGTTTTCCTCCACAAAATCAAGAAATCCAAGTGCGTCTTGTGAAGCTTGGTGGGGGCTATCAAGATTAGTTCAGTATGTCTAAGCTCTAATGATACAAAATCATCAGAATAGAGTAGGAGATTTCGTTAAAAAAAAGATCTCTTTTTCGTACTGCAACGTTTAAGTTAGTCAAATACATTTTTTTTATTTAGGGATCCATCTCGATTGCCCTATTCAAATACTTTTGTACATTTTATAAATAATTAGGACAAAACGGTAAGAGATTTTCATGTAATCGACTTGACAGAACCTCTACATGCAATGCAATTTTTGGATTTTTCGCTACTTCGCGATCAAATCGATCTTCATCACTTCTGTTATTATGTTTATTATGTGTTATTAAAGTTTTTAAGCTTATTTATTTTCAAATGAAAAAAAATGGAACTAATTGTTCCACAGGAAAATCGAAAATTTAAAAAGTAAAAAAGGTTACAATTAATTATATATGTTGTAGATTCTAAATTTGAATTTAAATAATTATGGGGGTCAGCTTTTATAGTTTAGAGTTTTATGGTTAGGAGTTGTCAGATAGAAAAGAAGCGTAGAAGTGTCAGTTTTTAGAGGGAATTCTGCTGCAAAGGACGCTAAGAGATTGATTGCAGAAATTGAAAGATTTTGATAGAAATAGAGACAAGGATTCCTGAAGGACGAACACGAGTAGGATTGATCTTTGAAAAGTTGATGAAAAGAATTACCTGGCAATTAGAATAAAAAAAGTGAGCAGAAATTAAGGGAGATTTAAGAAAGCTCCTTTGAACGCTCAGATCGCATTTCATTTCGCATTTCGCACCCGTCCCGATTCTTTTTGATCACATAGACTTTGATACGGTATTATTTGAAGAATAAAGAATATTTCAGATAGAATAATTTGACAAGAACAATATACTAACACTATGATCTATCGACTATACGTTCGTCCGATTAGCCGGTCTTATTTTGGCAGTACGCTATTTTCGGAATTAGGAATGCCCAAAATAAGTAGGAGAAGATCAGCTTCGAACGATGAAAATTTCATACCACTTGAGCCTTTCTTATGTTCCTTAATATTAATTAAAAGGAACATGTTTAATAACCCATGGTCTCTTGCAGGAAATGTGAGGCATTGGACTAGCTATTAAAATATTATATATAGGTATGTTGCCATGGCTCACACTTATTAATAAATATTGAAAAAATAAATTAATAACAAACTTCCTAAATCCAAAGCATCATCGAATTCCTCTGTCCTATATATACATATATAAGATCGATCAGAGGTTGTTGACCGGATTACATACAATAATATCTGTAAATTATTAAAAAAAATAGAAGGCTAACGCGCGTAAATAATAAAGAATGCCCTATTCAATGTAACCTATTTAAAGTAATTTAATGTTTTTTAGAATCAATTTTGCATTACCTTTTGAGCAATCATCTCCACTCCATTTGGCATCACAATTGCAAACTTGAGTGTCGAGATTGAAGGTACCGTGTCCAGTGCAATCAGGTAGGCACTGCAGTGCATCCTTGTCCATTGTACCGCAATCTAGGCCCTTCCAGCCCTTCTTGCAAATGCATGTTCCATCTGCGCAGAAGCCATGACCGGAGCACGTGGGGTGCGGACAGTCCACTGCACAAAAAAAAAAAAAGAAATCGCGAAAAGTTGAGGAATTTTTCAAAATGGAAAAAACTTAATAAAAGCTGAATGTACCTTCTTCGCAGAACTTTCCCTTGTATCCACGCACGCATTGGCACTTTCCACTCACGCAGTGTCCATGTCCATTGCAGTCGGGAATTTCACATTCATCATGCCGAAGGGAGCATTCTTTGCCCTTCCAACCAGGATTGCATTGACACTCGCCATTGATGTACTCACCACGCTGGGAGCAGAGCACCGGACAAACACCTGCAAATGGTTTTAAGAGAAGTATTTGAGTCCAATCCATTCGCCATGGTTGAAATCGAGAGGCAATTAATGTCCCGGGGAGGCATTTAACAGTCACAGAGATTGAAGAGATTTCGAAGGAATTCTTGCATCATTTGATTAAGGGTTATTTAGGGGGGTCTTTTGATATATATTTTTCGACAGGTGATGGATGGGAGATCATTTGAATTGAGGGAACTCCATGTGAAACTTCCTGAACACACGTTCCTTTGATGTTTTTTTCTGTTTTTATATATACTTCTTTGATAAAACCGATGAATCATTTTATCATTTTGAAGCTGTTAAAAGGGTATGCATTAGATTCTTTTAAAACAATCGATAAAAAAGGTTTTTGCATGTGGAGCAAGGGGTAACTTATTTCCATTTTTACTGACCACATAAGTTTCTGGTTTTCTAAATTTTCTGGTAGGGGGAAGTGGGGCAGCTTTGACATTGGGATTTTTCTCCTATATTTAAGTGGAATTGAGCCATATCATAATGCAATTTAGATTTGTAATCTGTTTGCGCAGCTAAATTATATCACGATAAGGCTCAATTTTATTTAAAAGTCGGTGACAAATTTCAAAGGAGCTTCACTTTCAAAGGTGCCCCACTTCCCCCTACGCAATTTTCTGATTTTTCGTGCTTCGCGATGCAATTTTAGAATTTCTCGGGTTTCGTGATGGGATTTTTGGATGTTTTGTACTTCGTGATGCAATTTTATTTTCAGATTTCCCGTACTTCCTGATATAATTCTTGGGTTTAGTGAAGTGTTCCTCGAATAATTTACAAGGGTTTCTCAATATGAGTTACCCCTTGATGACGATTTTCTTTTTCGTCATCAAAAACGTAAATTTGAATTCACGAGTTCGAGCGTTTCGTAGAGCTGGTACGTTTTACCACCTCTGTTCATCCCTCAATTCTATCAATGTGCAAATAATTTCTAAATATTCTGTAAAAATTCTTCTTACTTCTTCTGCAAAAACTTTAGATTTTCTCCCTTCAGATTGATTTGTTTTTTCTCTGTCCTCAAGAACATTGAGGAAATTTTTCGCAAACTTTCTCTCCACAAACCGCTCTTTTGTACAAGAATGGTTTACTAGAGAAGCTCGTACTTCTTGTATAAATCCCCTAGCATCAATGTTGAGGAGAAATTTAATAAAATGTCCAATGCAAAAATTGTTTTTCTTGCAAAAGTTTACTCGGTAAATATTGCCGCTAAAAGCTCAATGGCAAAAAGTGCTTTTAATGCTTCTTCGCGCACTTCGCCAAGTCAAACATTCTTTAGTGAAGATTCTTTAGCTTTTTCTTCGCACTCGCCGGATGAAATCCACAGCTATTATCCTTTATTAATGCATTCTTTCCTCCCCCATCCTTGTCTTCTACTCTCCAATATTCAATTAGACAAGGAAATGGAACTTTTATGAAGAAAATTCAAGCAATTCTTTCAGACACTTCCGTGCGATTTTCACTAATTTGTCCCATTTTATTTTTCTAAGTTTTTTTTTGAGTGATTGATGAATATACAAATTAGTTTTTTTTTTCTTATTTTTGGAAATAAAATGTCAGAGCAGTCAGAATAAATTATTGTGAATTTGGTTAAAATAGCTTAAATGTCATTAACTTTTAATTTGAATGATATTGTTTCTTTCGTTGAATCTGTCATTTTTTAATTTAAATTTAAAAAAATAACATAAAAAAATAAAAATTTTGTTCTAGTTTTACTTTTTTTTTATTATCAGGCACTAAATACTGCATACCAATCTGTGGTGGGGATTTTTTTTGAATTTATCGAATATGTGACAGCTGTCATCCAGATACCGGACAGCTGGATTTTGGAGAGTTGAGTAAAAACTATTTTTCGTTAAATAACATAATAAAATTCCAATACTTTGTTTTTAATCTTGCTCGGTTATTTTTCTTTTTTTTTTAATTTAATATATTGATATTTTGATCTGTCAAACAAGATATGATCAAAATATATACAAAATACCAATTAAATAAAATTATTATTTTAAGTTTCTTGTTCAACTTCATATATAGATAATGCTGTGGTTCGTTAAATTTATTATTACATTGATATCTTTTACTTCATCTTTGAATCTCTTATTGACATTTCGGCGTTAGTTTTTGTTTCTGTAAATTTGGTGAAAGTGAACGAAAGTCAAATTGTAAGATGACACAATCATCTTAAAGTCAAGTTCTAACATGACACTTGCGTTTTTCGTTAAGTTTTTAGGAACATTTTTTCTAAGGAAAATTAAAGCTTAATGATAAGACATAAAATCGCACACTTACTGTCACTACAATCATCTCCTCCGAATCCAGGATTGCACTGACAATGTCCTAGTAGACACTGTCCATTTCCCGAACATCCATTTGGACAATTCTGAGTCATATCCTCAGCAACAGCAGCATAGAATGTGATTTCTTGCTCATCCCCATCATCATTGTACAATGACACAAACCAGTGACCCGGTTCCATGTATCGGGTAACTTCACGACTCACCGAAGGCTGTTCGTTAAAAATAATCATTTACGTTTGAAAATTTATTGAATTGAAAAGTAGAAGATCTATAACTTACGTGAGCTGCTCGCGTTGTGCGTGCATTGAATCCACTTAAGACTTCTTTGAAGTGGTATTGCGTGTGCGTTGGCAGAGCATTTCGTCGTGCGTAAACGCCGATAGAGGCCCCTCGAGGGATGTTGTAGTCAAACTTAACGTAAGCCGGTTCAGATTGGTAGAATTGCATATTCCAGTAGCCATACGGATCGATGGATTTGGATAGCTTCTGTCCCAAAGATATTTGGGAGAAGGTCGTACCATCTGGTGGGAAGCCTCTTGCGGGAAAAGTACGGGCTCCTATGTAAAATTTTAACACAAATTAAATACATATTGGTTTGGTTAAATTGGAAATTAGTTTTTTAATGAAAGAGGTTAGTTAAGTTATACATGCACTGCAATCAAAATCATTTTAAGACTATCCCTCTAAAAATTGATGAATTCAAGAGAATACCCATTCATACCAATAAACTTGTTTCAAAAAAATGGAAAAAAAAGTCGCAACTATCCCTCAGAAACCATTTGTGAATGTACAACATGAAAAGCGAGAGGAAATTAAAACCCTTTCTGATGAGATTCTCCCTCAATTTCCTTGGCAATATTTTGGTTGGAGATGTATTCAAAGCAACTCGTTTCGAGAACATAAAAGACTGCGGATGCTTTATGGCAAAATCCCTCTGAATTTGTCACTGTGACTTTATTAATAATAAAAATGCCTCTGAATGGAGGATTCCCATGGATATGGCGGGAGCACATTAATAGCATTTTAGTGCAAAAATCAACAGAATAATTGTGTGTTAATGTTGGGGGGCTATAAAATGTGCACAATGAGAAAGCATATTTTATTGCTTGTCACTCCATGCATCGTGAAAATTAATTGCTCTCCACAAAATGTTAGTTGCATTTTGTCGATGATTCATATGGTAGCTTTGTCTGTATTTCGGGACACTTGGGGTGGATAACTAGGCGAATTTTTTGCATAGGAATTTAGAAATTTATCATTTGTGTTTGAAAATTTACATTACAGAAATATGTGAGTCATCATCATGAAGTGACTTTAATTTTTCACTTTGTTGTATATTACTATATTTCGCTAGTTAAACACCCCGCAGCTGTGGTGATAGTATTTTGTCCAGCCCTGTTACCTTCCAAAATCAGAATCGGAATATTTTCCGGACATTTTACTTCATTTTTGAAAACATCTCTGTCAGTGATGACAGTTGTTAAATTTTCTGTCGTGTTTTCTGTGTATTCCGTGGCGCTTCTGTCAGTCGTCATTTGTTCTAGTTCAGTGGTGTCTTCTATTTCTTCTTCAGCTGACCCTAGAATATCCTGGGATTCATTTAGGGAACCTTGTTGTTGTTCTGAACATTGGCATGGACAAGGAGGAGCTGGTGGAAATTTTGGTGGACACACGTCGTCATCATCAATATTGTCAGAAGTGGGATTGGAATCAGAGGTAGAACCTCCTGAGGTGAAATCTGTTCCTGCTGGAACTGATACGTGCAGCATATAAATTGCGTGATTTTGTGTTCCACTTCCTGTATCTGTTCCAATTGATACATTAACTAAGATCCTCTGGGAACCATGATTAATTTTGGAGGAATTTTGTGTCTGATTTGTTAGAGAATCTACAGTTTCGTAAACAGGAGTTGTATCTTGGAGTAGTCTACCATCGGTTGAAAGAGTATGGATTACTACGTTGTCCATTTCTTCGTGGTAAATCATTCTTTCAGATTCTTCTGCAGAGGTTTTGGTTGTTTCATTGCCATCGTCTATCAAATTGATATCGAATTCTGGTTCAACATCATATCTCAGCGGATCATCATTCTGCAAAGTTTCCTCTGTTGTTGGTTCTTCTGTTTCAAAAACCCAACCCCCTGAGGTCTCTGCCTCAGTTCCCAGACTTAAAGTGTCAGTTGTGTAATCATGCACAAAGTCTACATCTAAACCAGCACCAGAAACATCAAAAGGAGCAACAGAAGATTCATGCAAATCACGCCGGACACGCTTTGAGCGTCTCCGAACATTACCTCCAGTTGCACCAGCAGCCGAAATTGCTGTAGATGCTGAGGAACTGGCAGCGTCGTTGCTAGGAGCCATTACTGACGTGATGGGTTTGGTACGACCTGCACTTGAACGATTTGTATCTGAGACAATGCTCTTGGCAACACTTATCTCAGGATTTTCATCCACAACCACTGTGCATTGCTGACAACTCTGATATGACCAACTTAGAACGTTGGACGCTGGAAGGAAAACAAAAACAAAATTTAATTTAAGTTTTCTAAGTTATGTTATTTAGATCATATTCTTTAAGTTTTTTTTTCATACAATTTATGTAACTGTTGAGTTGGAAATATTTCTTATTTTATCTATATATTGTGACAAATTCATTTTGATACTATTCATCATGATCAATTAATGCTGAAGTGCACTGTGAGAAACGGAAGCACGTCCCAACTCCCATGAGGACTTCCCATCCATAGCGTTAGTATCCTAAGGGATTGTCACGTTCTGTCTTCAGTTGAACAAAATGGCATTAATCTTTCTCAATACCTAGCAGTTCATTCAAGATGTGTGCTAATTTGGTGCTGAAGCTGTGAATATTTCAATTATTTCGCAAATATTTCCTCTTGAACATTTCAGAGTGTAGTATGGAGAAAATCACAGATGGAAGAATTCAATAAGACTAAATTTGTCGATATGTGCCAATATTTGTGCTTAGAATTCCCTCTACAAAATTGACAATAATCTGAAATTCTATGGAGGCAACACTAGGAGAAATCACTGAGATATTGACAGAATGTGGAGGAAGCATTGGAGCTCACGGTGTTTGACTTGCACTCAATGACTTTCTCTTGCTATGGATTCTGGCACAGAATGCCAGAGAAACACTACTGGGGTGGTTGCTGGAAAAGCAGAACGAGGACACACAGGCCTGGGAGGGAGGGATGCAATTTTTGTTGAGTGTGAATTTTGTATTGGTGCCAACTTTTCACGTCCTATATTGTACCTGGGGTGGAAATTTCGGTGCATTTGCATTCGTCCTGGGTTTCCATCGAGCATTTAAAGTTGCTCAACTGGCGCATATTTAAGGGCCTTCGTCGTGCAATATGGAAATTTATCAGAATCACTCTACTGGGAATTCTCCTAAAGCGAGAATGGGGAACAACCACCCGTTTCTCCCCTTGAAAGTTCAACTCTATCCCCGATTCCCTGCAGATAAATTTTCGGTTGTTCAGGGCAAAATTTACAGCGGAAGTTTGCTGCAACTTGCCTTTTTTATGTCCGGTGCAAATTTAAAAATTTAATTGGTGGAAATTTTCTTTCCACGCAGACTAGGTAAACCCCTTAGCTTGAAGCTATTTATCGATTTCCATGACTCTTTTCCGTTGATAAAAGACGTAGAGTGGTTTATTTTATTAAATTTGATATTGAATTGGTTGGTAAATTAATGTCTGTGAGAGAATTAGGCAAGCTTTTAAGATGATAATGCAAATATCAGTAATTGACATAGAAATCCATGCTCTTTTTCTAAGTTAAATTCTACATACTGCAAATTAGGTTAAAAGAGAAAAAAAAATTTTTATAAGACAAGTGTTTTATTAGCCAATGACCCTGGACTGGACGGACTGGACCTCGCGAATCCCGTAATGATGACGATATTTTATAACAAAACATCGAAAGAGGGACTTGCGTAAAAGTCTAACATAATTTTTTTGCATAACCTGTGAAATTTGATTAGCAAATTCTATTTCAAATAGGAAATATTGTGCTAGTAAATTTCTCTCTTATTTTGAATATTTGAAATTACATTATAAAATGTGAGGTTATGATGGGTCTAACCTAAAAAATCGATATAAATATATCAACTCAGAAAATTATGTCTTTGGCAGACTTAAAAAATGTGTTTGTCTCTACAAACGGCTTAATGGAAAATGATGGAAATGTGGTTTAACCATTATTTCGAATATAATTACACTAAGCCGTCTTTCGGCTAATCCTCAGGTCTGTAAAGACTCTTAGCTAAAATACACATGAATTGATTAATAGAAATTTAGGCTCATACTATCGCGTTTTCTGAAATACTTAAACACTAAAAAACCATCATCATAATCATTTTCAACCGCTTATTCCTATTGGAGTCTCCGCCACTTCAGGAAGATGTTCGGATTCGATCCCAAGACGCTCCCACGCAAGATCCTGAATTTGATTCAGCCACCTTGTTCTAGGTCTGCCTCGAGGTCGAGGTCTCCTCACAATGGCTTACGTAGCTTTTCTGGGGAATCTTTCACTAAAAAATTTATGGGTAACCCCCATGTGGTTGGGGTATCCATTGGACGTGTCCCAGGTTGCGGATAGGGAATGGCTGTAGTTGGTTTTAGAACTGGCTGGTTTGTTTGGAAATAGCTACATGCACGTATCGGTATCATTGTGTCTACGAGAAGTCCTTAGTGAATACTAAATCGCGGACCATCTCAAAACTCATGTCTCAATGCATGCAAGACAATGGGCAAGCTGTTCCTTCAACCGCTGGTCCTGAGGTCGGAGGGCACCAGAGTAACAAAAGAGGTTCTGGAGTGACATCAGGTCTGGCAAACCTACCACGACGACAACGGCACTTCAAAATGGCTACATGGAATATCTTTTCACTAAAAAAAACTTATGATTAAATTATGAATTTCCGGCAAAACTGAACCGATTTCAATCGGTTCTGAACCGGTTCATAATCGATAACTAATTTTTATCCGAAGTTCAATTACTTCTGTCCTAAGTTATTTTGGGCAATGTTTTGAGTGATTTATGAATCGGATCAAATCGGTTGAGAACCGGTAAACGGTAAATGATTCGAAAGTATTTTTGAGGTATACCATCTAAGTCACGAGTTCGAGCACCTCGCAAAGTCTGAGATGCTTTGCCACCCCTTATATAAATAAAACGGAAATCGTAAGATGTAAGTTGCCCAAAAATAGTAAAATAATAATTTTTTGGGAATCGAAAACCAAGTTAATGCACAAATTGGACATTTTCGGTTAAATTTAATAAGATTTATGATAAATATTTATATTTACGACAAAGAGTGGATAAAGTATAATAGAAGAATTTTTGGTATAACCTCAATTTTGGAGTTTCAATTATTTATTAAAAATATGTTTCTTCTTGTTCAATGACAGTTGAATTCAAAATGTTCGTTCTTTCATAGCTTTATGTGAGGAAAAGTCATGTTCCTCAGATCCTATTTGTAAATACAATCCATTTTACTTTGTTGTTTCCTCAATGTTGCCGTTGAAAATAAAAAAAGAAATACCTACGTCAGAAGGAAAATTTGCGAGAAAACACAGGCAGAGTGACATAAAAGACATGAGGTTCCGAACTAGAGTAAGGAAAATCCCTGGAAATGGCAACAAAGGCAATGAGGTTCAGTGTCGGAAAATATATAATAGCCGGAAGAGCTATAAGAAACACTGCAGAAGGGACTCCGGTCAAAAATCCGAAACTCAAAATTCCGAAAGTTAAAATCCCGAATGGGTCAAAATTTTTTGCGAAATTTTTTGTGTCTTGGGAAATTATTCTACACATTATCTTCCATATAATTTCATCCCTTTCAGGATGTTGAACATTCGGGATTTTGGCCTTTTCGGGATTTTGGCTGCCTCCAGAAGGAAGATATAGGATAAATGTCCTAATTCAAAACCATTTCCAGACGCTTTAACGTTGACAGAAGATGCAACACATTAACTTCATATTTTTTTCTGAAGATAATTACATAAATTTTCTCCTTGACTCTTCTATAATGTTACTGTTTAGTGAAAATTCTTTAAATATAATTTGAAAACTTCTTAAATACAAGAAAAATACGTGAATGTAAAATGCTTCTATTGGAAATGAATTGATCCAAATGGAGACAAGGGAAAGTTTCTAATTGGAGACAAACAGTGTAAGTGAAACCGCGACGACAGATTTCCAAAGCCTTGTTGAGTTGCTCTTGAGTGCAGGATTTGTTCTTATTCCTGGTCTTTTCTCCTTTCCCATCTACAACAATAAGAAAATCTCTCCAAAAAAATCATATCTCCGAGGTTTCCTATTGAAGCATTTGCAGTCACTTCAGAGAAACCCTTTTTGTTCACGAAATAGGTAATTATTTCATTTGAAAACTTCACGTACCGTTAACAATGAGGATTAGCACTTAATTTGACTAAAATTAGCCAGAAATATGACATAAATGGTAAACAAAACGAATAAAAAACAGTCACCATTTTGTGTTTTTTATTGGAAAACATGGTCGATCGATGAAATATTCGATGGTGAAAAGGTACACTTTTAATTTTTCTGAGAAATTAACAAATTAAAATTTGTGAATATGAATGGATTTTCGCTTTATTTGGAGTAAAACTAACTAAATAATGAAACTGTGGTATAGAAGATATATGAATATAATTTAGTGCTGTATTTATCGTGAAAACAGTGACGTTTCCATTTGGAATAGTTAAAAATTTCCATTTGGAGCAGGTTTTGAATTAGCTTAATTTACCCTATTACTATCCTTACTATCTGTCTGATAATCTCTAAAAATGTTTTTTTTTATTCAAAATAATAAATTCCCACACTTTCAAATTTGTGGAACAATACTGTAGTACTAATACACTTAACTTCTTTTTGAACGTTTCTTACCTGTGAGTACGATAAGTGTGGACAGAAGGCCGACACAGACGACGGCCAGGATAATGGTAGTGCACTTCCATGAGCACTTACTAGCGAACCCCTTGCGAAAGCTCATAGGGGCCGCATAATGATGCGAGGGTGGACCACACATTGCGCTGCGAGGAGGCAGCACAGGGCCCATACAGTTCCTGTCGTAGCTCTTTAGGGTGTCTTTTGTGGGCGTCGAACAGCCCGAACCACTCTTGTAGTCTATCGGTGAACCTTTGTTAATATCTGTGAGAAGAAATTGAGAGAATTTGATTAGTCAGATCCACTTTCCCAATCTTCATAAATCATTAATGAAATGCTTCAGGTGTAGGATCAGGAATCACTTCTCAATTGTGTGCTTTTGAGGTGAATTTGTGAGATTAATCGGCATTGTTAACACTGCAATGCTATTTATATTTAAAGAACACTCTGTGGGTTTTGGGGGTGTTTAAACATGCGACAAGTCTCATTGAGAATATTTGGTTTGAGAGAATAATGTATAATACGTTTCGTTATTGACTGTCGGTGTATGATTTACAAAAAAAAGCTTTATTTTATTCTTTTTTTCTGCGAAACGCGAAAGCTCTCTTAAGCCAAATTAATTGTTGGTGGTTGTCAGAAAAATAAATATAGAGCCACATAGCTAATTAAATATTCAATTAACTAGTGAATTTTGTGGCACAATGTGAACCCACTTGGGCATATAAATCACAGAGTGACCCGAAAAGTCCGAATTGAGACCAATCGGATTGGAACAGTTTTAATTATCATAATCAATAATCCCTTCTAAAGATCAACACAGGGACTTGCGTGATTAATTCATTACCAATTACTCTAGATTTGCTGACGCACAAATTCAAAGACAAAACCACCTTTTGGATTTTGCTGACAGATGATTTATCAGGAGAAATTTGCAACTTCTCCGCAGGATTTCTTCATTAGTGATAATTGATTTGGGGATTTTGAGAGAAAAGTGTTCAATTTTAACTAGGAAAATGTAATGGGGGTTGAAAAAAGTAAACTCTCTGTGTCCACTCAGTTGGAATCCATCGAGAGCCGAAATGGCAATATTAATTAGTGTCGAAGAGTGAATTTTCCATTGTGGACAAATTGACGGGGGCTTTCCACAAATTTCCACTCGACTGGAGGGGACAATGAACTGTTTGGTCATTTTTGGGATGAGGATCAATGTGTGGAAATTGACCCAGTTCCAGGACACTGCAGAAGCGACCCTGTGTAAATGTCATATTAGTCACGTGCAGAGTTGCCGACGTTCCAGACTTAAGATTAACGATTCACAGCACGTGCATTGGGTCTTCTGCAGTGCAGATGAAAAGCCTTGAAGTTGAATTTTCAAATTTTGAGACCAAATAATGATTACCTTATACGGTATACGTGTGTTTAGTTTACGAAACACTACTCCAAACATAATATTGACCCACATGATATTAGTTTCCCAATTTAAATTTTAGAGCAAAAAGGAAAAACATTTTTTTTCAATTTGATAATGTAAATGGCTTAATAGTTGCAGTGGTTGCAGTTAATAAAATCTCGTAGCTTAGTATATCCATCGTTTGAAAGCTCTTACTTAGTGTCAGCTACAACATACTCAAATTTCGTCCTAGACGTATGGATTTCGATGCATATTCGGCTTTAAAATTTTCTATGAAATTTGAAATAAGAAGTTGTAAAACTTCCAAATGAAACAAATTCATAAGGATTATCCGGATCATGGTAAATCAGAATCAACCACTTGGTAACTATTTTTGTTCACATTTATAAACTTTAATGAAGGATCGAATAACTGAGGATTAGAGGAAGGCTTTCAGGCTTCGCACTCACTCTGGCTTCGAACATTTCCTAGTTTTCCCATATTCCTTTTAATGTATATGATCTATCTATAGCACATTCCCTTATAAAAATAGGTCAGATTTATTAAAGGAATATTTGAAAAATGTAAAATGTTCGAAGCCAAAGTGTCTACGAAGCCTGAAAGCCTTCCCCTAATCCTCATTTAATGGATCCTTCATTAAAGTTTAAAGATGTGAATTAAAATAGTTACCAAGTGGTTGATTCTGATGTAGAATGATCCAGATGATCATTATTATCGAACAAGGTAATTGCAATAATAATATTGTAAGCCCTTATGGGGATTACCTAAATAAAATTAAATACAGTAGACTCTCTCAAATTTGGGCATTTGGCACCGATATGTCACCCGAATTAGAGAGAAATTCGGGTGTCAAACTTTTTGAAGTGTAACAATTTTTTGTTCATCTGCATGCAAATATTAAGTTTACATAGGCATATTTATTGTAAATTTCATGAATATACCTTAATAATGCAAAATCACATTTTGCAGGATATCAGGATATCGCAGGATTATCCAGGTTATCAGGATATCGTAGGATATTTGCTTCATTCGATAATCAGAGTCAAACTTGAAAAATGTCAACAAACTTATTTCTAATTTAACTGTCGCCCGAATTAAAAAGTAGCCCGATTTTAAAAGAGCCAAATTAGCGAGAGTCTACTGTAGAGGGAAACTGGAGAACTGAGCCTGCTACCCTTATTTCAACTTCCTAAGAGTGAACTGTCCATCTATGGTGACTGATGCTCACTCATTGAAGTACTGATGTTAATTGCCATAATTAACAAGAGCACCCGCCTTAGGATGATAGGGGCTGGGCGTGTGAAAGGAATAAAGAATTTGGATTGGTGGGATACAGCCGTCGAGAGGGTTGACATATGTCAAATAGGCCGTACGCTCTATGTACTTTTCTCAAGAAAAAAGGAGTGACAAAATTTATACATGGTTTTGAGACCATTATTATGAACATGTCAAAAATTGCTTCATGGAAATCTTTGTCATTTCTCAAATTATATAATAATCAGCTTGCCATGCAATTATGACACACATGACACATATTATGACAAACTTGAAGGTTGGTACTTGAAAATCATATATATTTGTCAATAGTGACGCCATCTATATATCCTCCCTGGGACTTTTTGAATAATGTGTTATTCTATTACACTTGCACAAGTGCCATTTTGCCTCTATTGAGATAAACTTCCTGTAGAATAACCTGAAACTCAAATATTTATCTATATAGAAATTGTTTTTGTTATACAATTCCATTTGAATTTCTGCTTGCATCAACTGTTGCTTACACCACTAAATTGGCTTATGTAGACATAAAATGAAAGCTGTATTAATTGAGATAAGTCAAATAATTGTCATTTTTCTGAAAATATGATGTGAAATGTCATAAACCTAACTATTTGCGGAAGAACTTTAAGAAACATCGTCTATAATAAAAAAATCACAGGTGCCTGAAAATGAAGCAATTGATGGCTTCATAGTATTTCCAACAATCGAGAAATGTTATCTACCGAAAGGACTTTTCTACAATCTGGTGAAAAAGCACAAAATCATTTAATTGATTTCCGCAGGAGACAGAAAGCTTAGTGGTTTTTATGCTACTTTCAGTTAGGATGTTGGATAGAGTTGAGAATGAGAGGGTGGAGATGGGAAAAATTGTTCATTTTCCATCCAGTAAATAATGGTATAGTTGGAAAACATTTAACCAGTTTTCTCTTCAAGCCCAGCTATCAAGCCATAAATTAATTAATTTAAGCGTAATTAGACATTTATATGACTTCATCTTCAGGCTCAATTCCATACAATATTTTCGCCGCATTGTGTGCTGAAAACTCTACATTGTGCCAAAACTCTTCCTCCTTCAGCTGGGAAAATGGCGAAACATGCGGAAAAAGTTGAAGAGGGTGGAAATCAGAGAAAAGTCCCGCAGACATTTCTCCCCCCCCTCTCCCTGAAAAGACGGCAAAAAAGAGAGAAGTTTTACAGGGGAGAGAGAGAGAATGGGGGTGTGGGTGGGAGAATTATGTACTTGGGAATTGGGTTGCATCGAAAAATATCAACTCAACAATCACAGTTCATACAACTCCTAGAGTTCCTGCAGGGAAAGTCTGCGCATTCGCCGCACTTTTCTTCTGCACGAAAACACTTTGGAACATCTCAACGGTTTCCAATGTGTTGTGCCAGGAAAGTTCTAAAAGGGACTTGGGTGGAGGAGAATTGAGGAAAGTTACATCGACACAAAAGCATTTGCAAATTCTACGGTTTTAGAGATTATTCTACTAGGATTTTAGTTATATATGTCGTTAATTTTGAATTGAAACTTTTGAAGCTAAAACTGTTGTAGGAGTCAATGGAACGCAATTGACGCATATGCATCTGCACTGCAACATACTTGAATATGACCCTGTTATTGACATTCGTAGCAAATATTTTTTTTCATGCTAAAATATCTCTCAGATAACCCTTAATGTACAAGTTGACTGAAAAATCACGCTTTAGAATAGATATTTGAGGAGATTTCTCCCCTACACCAAAGGGAGTAAGACTCAGAAAAAATGCTTAGATAGAGAAAGAAATAGTAAATTCAATTATCTAACAAGCAGCTGTGCTGAAAGTCTGTCTAAGAAATAGTTTTCCCGGGTGTGAAAGAATAGTCTATCACTGACATAATTTTTTGCCAAGAACATTCCTTAGAACTTACGAAACATTGACCCCGATATGGGTACCGATAAAATATTGCGCATGCGACATTTCATTCACTTTTTCTTCCCTCTCAACTGCCATGCACCGAAATTTGTAGGAAAACTTGCGGCAAAATTTTACATTGACATTTTCTCAGTGATTCAGCAACTTGCACAAGTTTTGAAACTTCTCAAAGTTGGAATTTGCTAGAGGGCTGGGAGGATTCTTTCAGTAAAATACTCAATCACTCATGCATGTTATGCGTTTTCCTTCGAGTTTTCTGTCATTGCTGTTCCTGGAGAAAATGTCATAAATTTGCTAATCAAGGAAAGAGTGTAATAGCTTGGATTGACAAGATAATTTCAAGAAGTATGGCTCGTAAACAATATAAATGAATTTGGAAGATATTCTTATGTCTTTCTTGATTAATTTCCATTAAAATTAGGCACCCAGAAGATCTTTTCAAGATTTATAAGGTGTAGTCATAATTTAGGGTCATTTTAAGTTTTATTGCCTAATAGATTTAGAACATTTTCACCAATTGAAATTAACTAAAAATATTATAAATTAGTTCTTTTTAGTACATTCAAAATTTGTGACAACTTTTGCAGCTCATATTTAATTTCTTTTTGATGTTCTTGGAAACAATGTTTTTTATAAACCTTTTGAAAATGAACAACTAACGCAATAAATTATTAAAATTAATTAAAATGAACTGGTATTATTGAGTAGAAAAACTTCTCAAAAAAGTACATACTCATGGCCATTCTGAAATTAGATGACTACCTTTCGAAAATTTAATTGAAATTTTTTAATTTAATTTAATTCAAAAATCCACAACAAATAGGGAAATGACTAACAAAACTTTCTTATTTTTATAAGAATAAGATATTTGGAGGTCTGGTTGAAGTATTTTCATTTAAAAATCAAAATCGATAACTGCTTAAATAATATCGGAATCATATCCGTTTGGTTTTATAAAAGTGCCTCTGCTAAAAGGTAAAAAGGAACTCTATTTGCATAAAATTTCATTGATTTTCGAAAAATTTAAACATAATTTCGATTTTCTATACCAAAATTTCTTCAGAAAAAGACAGGCTGAGTACATGGAATAGATAGAAAATTATGAGCATGAACCATCTTGTCAATTTTCGATAAGATAACCAAAGCATGACAAAAATGAAATTATGGTGCTATTCGAATAAAGAATGTAAAGCTTTTTTTTAGCACTTTACTATTCTCAAGTTCTACTGCATCATTGACATTTTTTGTGTATGGTTCCTGTCTCGACTGTTTTCCGCCTCGCCGTGTTCTAAATCAACCAAATAGTTATGACAGGAACCAACATAAAGAAAAATTGATTATCTAGAAACACTTGAGAACAGTAAAGTGCTAAAAAAGAGTTCAGTTTTTATTATAATAGCACCATAATGGCTTTCCCCATTCCCTAAGGATTTTTTTCCACAATTCTCGTCGTGTTCTAAAACCGCAAAATAGCCGAGACAAAAACCAACACAAAGAAAAGTTGTTTACGTAGAAATAGTTGAGAACAGTAACGTGCTAAAAAAATGTTAATTTTTCAAATGTTTATTTCTGTAAAATTTTAGTCATAATCAGTGCCATGATCCTATACTATTCAAGGAACTCATAAAAATGAATATTATTTAATTAAAATGGAAGTAATTGCTCAAAATCCCAAATACTTTAGCAGTAAACTTTTTCTTGGAGTGCTGTTCAACAATTTCCTTAATTCTGTAAGAAAAATGTGCATGATGCAGAAAATTTTGTAAGATGTTTGAAGAAAGTTTGAGCAGCAAAACTCTCCATATTTCTCCCCAAAAGCTCCCCACAAACCTTAATTGTGGCAATTTTCGCGTACAAATTTTCCCACTTTTCCACCCTACAAGTGGGAAAAATGCGAGAAAATCTGTAGATTGGGATTGCGTGTGTGCTTTTGAGGGGTTGAGATAGTGTCTGAAGCAACATCCCTATTAGTGAAAAGACATGCTTTATGCATTAGCCATGTCATTTCAGTTGACAGTGAAAATGTTTCCTAAAGCTCTGAAGAAGGGTAGCCTATACCGCGTATTCATTTGATGGCCATCATTTTCCCGAAGGAAGAAGGGTATAATTTTTCCGCCATCCACATAACGCTGGGCGAAATGGAGAAATACAATTTTCATTGGTTTTCCTTTACGACTCACTCTCTCAACTCAATGAACTTTGCAAGAGGGTTTGAGGTTGCCATTGGATCAATTGACAGCCGAAGAAGTTGAGAAATTTATCAAATTGGCTGCTTTCCCATTGATGAGCCACTCTACATCAATGAAGGGGGACTCTTTTGTGGAAATTTCATCAGGGTGGAAAACTTTTAAATGAATTTTGTATTTGTCTTTGACCAAAAATGATGATGAAAGCGAGAAAGAATAATTTTGCCCAAACTGATAAACATCCTCCCTCTTGTTGGGCTTTTTCCCCCGCAGCAGGATAAATGAGGGAAGATTTTTCACTCAAACCCCAAAAAAGGGAAAAGAAACATTTAGGATAACTGAAGCACCAAATTTATACTGTACACATTCTCATGGGTCAATTTGAGTAACTCAATCCGGTGATTTATGGAATGAGAGATGGAAGGGGTGGAGGAAAAAATTGCCGGGTGACAAGAGAAAATGGAAAGAATTAATGTCCTTTCCCGAAATGGATTCCCACTGAACATGTGGAAGGCTCGAGAATAATTTCTTCTGGTGTTGATTTCTTTTACAAAATGCTTCAGACAGCGAGAATGGAGTGTTAGAAGAGGGCAAAGACAAAGCACTTAGATTCGGTGTTGAATGAGCTACTGCAGTCACAAAAGTATTGCGAATATTACACTGTTAGAAATTAATAAAAATTGCCTTAGCTGGAACAATAATAATAAACAAAAAAATAATAATGGAATTTATCACAAAATTTTGGAAACTTTTCTCATCGTTCTCAAAATGTTAAAAAACTTATTGCATTTATTATATAATATGTTCTGAAACTATTGTTTGAATTGTTCGCAATTATATTTTTTTAATAAGAAGAAAGGCTAGCGGAGTGTCGACAAATTGCACTAAAAACATGGAAAATTACATTTTGATAATTTTGTACTAAAATGAAAGAAAATTAATTATTTTATACAATTACTATTTATTTATTTTTAATGTTAATATTTTTTTTAAAATATTTTTTAATTATAAAAAATTTGGAAATTATCATGGATTTATTATAGTAAATTTGGATATAAATTGTAAAGTGTGACATATTTGTTTAAAGTTTACGTAAGTATTACGGCGTTATCACACTTGCACATTAAAATTTTAATGTGATTCACATTAATTGTCGCTTATGAGCGTCCAAATATGTTATTTGTGTCTTTGAGTCACTTAATATTTGGGGTTTTTCTATTTATTGATAAAGAAATGGACTTGTCCTGCAAAAATAAGTTTATATTTACCTAAAGCATAAATATTTTTCACATTAAAAAATTAAAGAGAAAATCGCATTAATTTTTCACATTAATGCTATAAATCAATTTATATCAAATTTTGCGAGCCAATTCTAATTTTTTATCAACAAATAGATCAAATTTTGAATATAAAATGATTCAAACACACAAATTACACATTTGGACTCTCACCAGTGACAATTAATGTGAATCATATTAAAATTTTAATATGCAAGTGTGATAACACAGTTAAGATTAGAATACACAAATCTTAGTACAATTAGTACAACTGTATAATGGTGTTATTTCAATAGTAATGAAAAGGGTAAACCCTTTTCCTGGACATTTTTTTTAGTACATGGCTGTTTTATCGACTGTTCCTTTTATTGGTTCTTGTTACGACTGTTTTTCCTAGTCTTCTTTGTGTTCTAATACCACCACAGTTATGACAGCAACCAAAACAAAGAAAGTTGATTGTGCAAAAGCACATAAAAAGCCATGTACTAAAAAAAATCGAGGGAAAGATTTCATTTTCTTTTTCTCGAACTCAAAGAGAGAGCAGTTATCGCCTTTTTTCAACTTGTCACCTTTCTGGAGCTTTAACGGTAAGAGATATCGACTTCTAATCTTGGATGACCCTCAATTAAAAAAAACAATATCTCTATAGACATTTTTTATTTCCCCCCCCCCACCCCCCTCTATCCCCTCCAAAAACATGTTTTTATTGTTTTTTCTCAAAATTGACCCAAGCTTTTTCAATGATTTCCGGATATGTTTTAGTGCTAGTCCAGACGAACATTTCGCCCAAACATACCTATGACCCGAAAATTCACCATCTTGAATTATTGAAGGTCAAAGGTCAACCACTTTGGAAAACCCATTTTTCAATCGATTTGGTTAAATTTGGATTTTTTGGAAAAGTATTGTAATTTCGCACCCGGCTGTATAAATCTTCATCGGTAAAGTACATCAACTCTATCTCTAGTAGACCACTACGCACCAAAGGATCATACAAAAAATTAAAGCACGGTGAGCTCTATCTCGTGAGTTCGAGCATTCCGCAGAGCTGGGACGCTTTGACATGTCTTTTTAATTCAAATAGTACCATAGGGCAGTCATTAGTTTTGACATTTGCTTGCCTTTTAAAAGATCGATAAACAATTAACAAGTAGCATAGGTAGTTGTTGTGTATTGAGTTTTGTATTAAGTAACAAAAAAGAGTAAAATCTCACAAGTAGATTTAGCACATGCCTGTTTCAAGACTTCATATTAAGTTTGATACTCTTGCGACTTTTAAATTTAGCAAATTTATCGATTCTGAGTTATTTTTGCAAAAGTTCCCATCCGGTTTTCTGAGAGTACGATCTAAACCTTGGGATTTACCAGCAAAGACCTTTTTGATCCTTGCCGTCTCCATGGTAGATTCAATACTCTCACAGAAGAGACGTTTTGCAGTACGTTTTGATTTTCTTATTTGCTTTTTATAAATCTGTCTTGCAGAATGCATTATATGAAATGCTTCTTCTGTGTTAATTTTCTTTGCTAATTTTTCCATTCTACGAATAGTGCTTTTGATCATATCCAATTCCTCATTCCACCAATGTGGTTTACCAACTTTGGTATGAGATAAAGGACATGCGTTCTCAAAAGCATTTTTAAAAGCCTCTGTTAAAAGATTAACTTTCAGTTCGACATCATCTGCACATTTGACTGATGATTGGTCAATCTCTGAAAGTTTTTTATCCAACAGTTTATTAAAAATGGCCCAATTCGTTTTCTTTGGATTTCTATATGACTTGCACGATTTCATCAGGTTTCAGTGTAAATATCAACCAACGATGATCCGACAAGGTTTCCTTATCGGATACGTGCCATCCGTTTATAAAGGGCAGTAAGTTAAAAGAACATAGTGTTACATCTATAACTTCCTGTCTATTTTTAATGACAAAGGTAGGTTTATTACCTCTGTTGCAAATTTCAAGATTATGTTTTGAAATATAATTTAATAAATTACTTCCTCTGTTGTTGATATCGGAACTACCCCACATTATGTGATGAGAGTTAGCATCAGCTCCAATAATCAATTCAAAATTATTATTTTCGCAGAATTCTACTACATTTTTTAATTCAGCTGAAGGGGGAGGATCTTTGGAATCGTATGGCAGATACACTGAAGAAACTATGATATTCAGCTTCTTCCCTTGTATCGTCTGCACAATCTCGATTGTGGTGATGTCTTTGCCGCTGTACTGCGGCAAAAACGTTGCATTAATGTTTCGGGAAACAAAAATGCAGGCACGCACTTTATCCACCCCCTCTGCATGTAAAAATTTTCCGTATTTCATATCAATTCCCCTAACATGACCCTTAAAAGTCCATGGTTCCTGCAGGAGTAATATGCAATTTTTCACCGTGGATATCTCCTGACAAACACATGCCATGGCATCCCGTGAACGATGCATATTACCCTGCAGGAGAAGAATTTCATCATTTTTATTTTTATTAATCATGATTAATAGTATAACAATTAGATTTTATAAGTGGTCCAAAATTTCCGCTAGGAGTGAAAAAGTATCTGATCTCCATATCAGCTTGGAAAATTTCGAACACACATGCAAAAGTCATAAAACTTTTTTGGTGCGCCATAAAGTGTGGGACGGTACTGTGCCGATAAAAACAATTGAAAGGTTTCCCCTTCTGTGTTTTATCCATCGACACTACATGACTTTTCCACCACTTTTCCACGACTGCACTCTGTAAATTCACTAATTTTAAAAATTTTAAATCACTGTTAGCCGGTAAGGATTCTTTCATGTGAGTGAAAACATCCTTCAGCGGTAGGGACAATTGGACAAACAGACTCTTACCTGGAAGCAATACGCCTACCAAAGAGTCCATGTACTGGCTGTCCAGTCTCCCTTCCTCCGCATATGAGGTGCTCCTGCTTTCCTCAAAATCCAGTGCCCGGATTTCGACGTTGTCCTTCGTTGTCTTATGTAAAAGACATACGATATAGCACTTTAATGAACATAAGCTCAAAGAAAGGAAAGAACTTTGTCTTGCATATATCTCTAAAACGCCAGAAGTTAGACAATTGTGTGACTTCTGGTGTTCAATTGTGAGAGGCCCCACAATTACCGCTATCACAACAATTCTCCTCGCGAATTGACAGAGAAAACGCAGAAAAAATCCCTTTTTACGCTCAAAAAGAGCACCTTCCCCGAGGTTCCACAACACAGGTGTATTCACTGTATCCACTGTTGGCCTATTGCACAAAAACCTATGCAAAATCAACAAGATACACTTAATTTTCACATAAAATACTAATCACTCGCACAAAGCACGTCTTTATCACCCGGCCGCCCAAACCGGTCCTCCGACTTTTAAATTTATAGCACTATAAAAGTATAATTGCAAATTAGCCAACTTATGTTCAAGTTTATGGTATGATAAGATAAGATAAGATAAGATTTTGCCAGGGGTCAGTTCTCCATATCGGATATTCCGATGCATCCAGGCCACCAATTGGGCCCCTTATGCTTCCCCACTCCTATTCTATCTTATCCCCCGATACGGGTAGCCGCTCTATATCGCAGCTCTGTGTGGACAATCAGTGCCGTTACTATATCACAGCATTCCTTCTCGGTGTGTGTTTGGGATCAGTGACAGCGAATATTTGTATCGATTGAAGTACCACTTTCACATCGAAACTCGTTCTCGTACCAGCCTCTATTGTTTAGAGGTGGTTCACTTTTTTGTCAATATGCACCATTGACATTACTATTCATTCATTCACTGGACGAATTCAAAGCCGATATGACATGAGAAATCTTTTTCTGCTGCTGCTCAGCTTTGAACCCCAGACCTCGCAGTCATAGAGCTACTACTCTATCCACTGACCCACTCGAGGCCCTTTATGGTATGATAAGTTATTTATGCTTCTACATCATAATTTTTAAGAGTGTATGAAATAGTAATTCTCCTGCTGCCTAAGTCTATTTATTTTCTGCGTGAAAAATCGCATCTGAAAATTAATTTCGCGGGCAAAACTCTTAAGATTTCTATTAGCAATTCCATGCTAAGAGCGAGAAGAATTAGCATGAGATACCATCGTGTAGTTTTGCATACAGGGAAACATTATAATATTATATAGGAGAATGTGCGAAGTCTCGTTGTAAATTGAATTCTATGAGCGAGTTCTTGCATTTTTCCCCCGCGAAAGAATGGGGAATGGTTTGAATGGCGAGAAAATTGGCGGATTATCTCACAAATAGTGACACGAGAGATGATTAATACATAAAATCTGTATGAAATTACCATGAATTTGCCACTGAGATTTTTACAATGTATATACTGGTTTCATTGGGGCATCAACAATGGGCTGCCTTCCAGGGCGGAGGCACATTCTTTGCTACTGAAATCCAAAGAGTATATGCCATAAAAAATTCCATGTGCCATAAAAGTATTAAATATGAGTCAAAGTGGAATTACTATGACTGTTTTATTGGCACATTTGAGCATTAGGTGGGGGATTTTGGACTTGGTCGCGACTATGGATGCTGGGGTCTAATCTAATTATACTTCGGAGACCACAAAACTGAATATCATTGGATCATAATCTTCGATAATGGACTAATATGGGGGACCCCTTTTATCAAGCTCCCAGAACGATATACACAATAGGACTATATTTTATTGACTATCCATTTATACATTTTCCCTCCAAATACTATTATTATTATATTTTCCATGTAGAGGCAAAGCATACAAATTTCACTCTCTCCGAAATTTTTGTCCATTACATATTCACCCAGAGGCATCTAACCCAAGACAGAACAAAACAAGAATAATCCCCTCCTGTTGCTCCAACCCCCTTGGTTCACCATTTCACTGCGAAAATTGTGACTCCAATAAAAATGTTGAGAACATATTTCATTGCATGTTTAGTATAAAAATTGTATTACAATTTTTATGCCAACATAAGAAAATGCTGCGCCATAAAAAAATATATATCGAAGAGAATGGGAGAAGCACCACTTTTTTTATTTCAACTTTAACCTTCCACAGAATAATAGAAAAATTTGTTGATCTTATAACGCCAATTGTATACATTTTCAATAAGAAATACTATTTTTTTTAAATATAGGTGTTCATTTAAAAGAAAGAGTACATTAAAATAAAATTAAGCACAAAATTTCACTTATGTGCTTTGAGTTATTTTCATGAGTTTTATATTGATATGATTCGATGGTAAATGTTATGAAAATAAAAAAGGAATATGACTGTTAAAAAATATTGAGAAGTGATTGAAGGTAATAAACAGAAAATCCGGGATATCAATATTCAGTAAACAAGGAAAAGATACTCACTTATATTTCCACTTGGAATGTACACATTGCCCGATGGTGTCCTAACCAGGCAGGATGGCTCGAATTCAACACCCAACTCGGAGGGGTTGCCAGTTACTCGTCCATTCATCCGGTTCATTGTGGGGTTTCGCGGCGGAACATCAGGTGGCGCCGAAGGCGGAACTCCGTCCAGGAGACAGCCTGCAATTAACAGAAGACGATGGTTATTTGCACTGTCATCCGCTTCTTTTGGGAGAATTTGTCTCCTCAAGGGACAGCGAAGATTGATGTTTTACTTGAGAAAAAAAGGACACTTTTTTTTTCCTGGAAGAAGATACCCAAAGTTTAAGATTTTTAGGGTGGGATTTAGTTAGACAAGTGTTGAGATTTACTAGAAGTATCTTTTTTATTGAAATATTTACTTTAAAGGATTGTTAAAAAAAAAATCTCACAATGTTTTCGAACGTTAATTCTTTAATTCCAATTTAAAATGCACGAAATATCAATTTCTGAAGTATCTCAATGGTCTTTTATAAAAGAAAACCCACTCTGATTCGATTTATTGGGTTTCCCATTAAATTCCCAAGATGGAATTGGAAGTGTGAGAAACTCCCTAATTTTATGATTTTATTCTCTCGTCAATAAAAAAAAATGTTTAATGGATTTTTTCCAAAAGTAAAAAGCATAATGATCCTGAAGCTTGATGCGCCTCCTTTGAATACAAATGAATAGAGAGATTCTGTGGTGAGAAAATAATTGTCATCGTCTGAATTCAATTGCTGATTAACACTTCTTGGCGACGTCAATTAACATGAAAGGGGAAAGGATGGGATGTCGAATTATGTCTAGAGAAATTTAAATTTGGCTCGTTATCGGGACACATTGGAGGCATTATGATTGTTGTGTATGGTGCCTATTGAGGGGTTATTGAATTCCCTTTGGAGCACAATGTGACATTATTCATGAGGGCCGCGAAGATGACATGGAAGAAGAATGCTCAAACGGCGGTCTTGAGTTGGTACAAGATACTCTGTGGCATGGACAGAATGGTGATTCTCGGACCCAGGAGTCACCCTTCGTCCGATGACAATGGTCTGTCCACTCCAGAGCAACATCCCCGCCTCGAGTATGCAAGATTTATGGCTACCATGTGAGTATGATGCAATTGGTTGTGATACCCCAATGTCCATAAATCATTAATTACGCTGCAATCGAAATTCAATATTGCGAAGAGGCTGAGACTTCGCCAAGACCCAGAGACGACCCACACACCTTCTAACCTCTCTGGGGCTTCCTCGTCCTCTTCTTCTTGTCCTCCACAGTGGAGTCTTCCTTTGTTCCAATGCTCAACATCACCCGTGTTCAACATCGCAGCACGATTTTCCCCCCCGTTCGTAGATCACAGAGTTGCACTTGACGCAGATTTCAGATAAGGATTGCACGGGGTGTCTTAGGAATGTATCCTTATCAATCAACAGCGTTATTTTTGATTTAAAAACCTGTATGTATCTTGAGTAAGTGAAAACTTTCTTGTTCGAATTATTAATAACTAACTTTAATGTCCTCTATATATTGGAAGCAGTTTGCATAAGAAAAAGGTTTTTTGAAGGATTTTGACGTTTCTGCGTACAATGATAATAATAATAATAATAATGCTGGCGCAACATTCCATGAAGGAACAAGGCCTTCCCGCAAGGGGATTTTCTAGACATGCATTATTATTTTTTTCTTGTACGGGATGAGGTTGTCAGTACCATGCCCGTGGAATCAAGTGCAGTGAAGCTCACTGGATGCAATCCGAACACCTTTAACGCCAGAAAAATTCCTGGTGACCTAAAGGGAATTCGAACTCGGGACATTTGCATCATAGAGCGAGTGCTGTACCACTTGACCCATTGAGTGCGTACAATGATAAGGGACTTTAAAAATGCATTGTTTACGTCAGAGGTGTGCAAAAACCGTTGAAACCGAATTAACGTCAAAATAAGTTTGTTATAGTAGCGTTTTGACGATTGACGTATATGTTTTATTTGACGTTTATTCGGTTTCAACGGTTCTTGCACACCTCTAGTTTACGTCATTAAACAAAGTGCTTGAATAACTTTGTTTTGAAAAGGTATTTTAAAAACTATCTACGAGACAAGTTTGGTATGACTAGATTTTTAGATAATGTTATCGAATTCACAAATACAAGTTTTCCATTCTATATTTATATTATTCCACAATATTTAACCTTAACCAAAACCGCAAGTTACTAGGGTGGATACCCCGAATGGTGCCACTATCTCATTTGATGTCACCTTGAAGAAAGGGTATTTTTTTCAATAATACGATATTTTCGAATTAGGAAATACATGCAACAATCACTACTGTAAATATTTCACAATTCGAAAATATCGAAATATTGAAAAAATACCATTATATTCAAGGTGGCATTAAATGGGGTAGTGGTATCCATCCTATCGCTATCAGTTCTCTTATCAAAAACGAGGAATAGTTGCCGCTAAAATCGATCTTGACTTTATAAAAACGATCGGGATTTCATTAAGTTGGAAGGATTGGGAAGTAATGCGTTCTCTTAAGGCAACTAGCCGCTATACCGTCAAGTATCCACACAATTTTTGCCGAAACACCCACCCAAGTCCATACATCCTTCTCTTATAACCTACTAGACCGTAGTGATTCCGTATTGACCGTATTGATTTGACGGTTTTCCATCTTATAGATACGGTAGAAGAGTCCGATAAGGCAACGACACCGCAGCAGGTTAGAAACGGTCCAGGTAGTAATTAGAATAGGAACGTTTGTAATACCCAGGATTTTTGTTAACGTGCGAAGTTCTTTGGAAAGAGGTTTACACTGCAAAGTTTTGGTTTTGTCATAATTTTTTGTCAATAACTTGCATATTTTATTCAATACAATGCATATTTCAAGTCTCTAAGAATTCATCTCTCATTTTTTAAATCTCTACGAATAGAATGTATACTTTATTTACAACTTATAAAAATTCATCCGTTAGGATATGATTTTCGAAGACCTTGTTTTAAACAAATTTTCGTTTAGGTTGTCAGACTTTTTATAGTAAATTCATCACCAAACATTTTATGTGTGAGAGTGAGTTAAACTCGAATAAAAACCTTTGAAAAAAAAATAAAATCCTGATTTTCGGAGAAATTTATACAATAAAGTAAAATTTTCATCGAAAGGAAATAAAACCTCTTCGTTCAAATACCAAATTATCCTAAAAGAAATGTGAAAAATTTCAATGAAATTAGACCATTAGTGTTCCAACATCTTAACTATCTATTTAAAAAACCAAGTTTTCAGAGAAAAAACGATTAAAGTTAAAGCTCTCGTCTTTTCTTTCATAGCGCCAGAAATTTTCAAGATCTCTTTCCAGGTCGTTAGTCCAAAGGATTTGAAATTTTCGAAAAAAATCTAGATAAGATGTTAAAATTAAAATCGCAAGACCCACGTAACCAACCCCGTAATGGAAAATTGTTTTATATTCTGAGAGATGGGAACTGATGCAATTTTTATGATAAGTGGTGGCATTATGATGTTCGCTAATTGAAAAAGTTGCCATCATAGCAGGACAACACTTTTCGGTGTCACTTAGAACTTTTGGTACTGATGTGAATCCATGTGGACCTTTTTCAGTTGCTTGGAAGGGCATTAAAATTTACTTTGCAACATTTTCTTTCATCTTGTTGTGCGATGTTGTGAAGTTTAATAGCCCTGTAGTTCGTTACTAAAGTAATCATTAATGTCATATATAAAATCTTGTCCTGCGATGAATGAATTGACAACACTAACAGCACCAACGGCAATTCTAAATATTTTGCAAACATCCACAATATAAACCTGAAATTCATGTTGAATGTTCTTTTAGATGACTTTGCAGGCGGGAGTGTCAAATAAGAAAATGTGGCATAAATTGGTGGCTTTCTCGAGATGCCACTGAATTGATGGGACGACCATTAAACGCTAATCCTGTGATCTTATCTAAAAGTGAGTATTGCTCATCAACTCTGCTGCGTGTCGCTTACGCGCGAATGAGGCAACCATAGCATCTTGTGCCGCCACATCTAAGCCTTATAAATGTTTTATTATATTATATCGACAAAAGAATGGACAATAAAATTATATAAATAAATAAAGAGGCACGGAATGGGGGGAACAAAACATCGATGGTTGTTGTAGTTGGGGAGGTCTGACGACGGAATTACAACATTCAACTTTATGCCATGCCTCCTTCTTCTATCATTAGAGACGTCGAAGGAATACCAAATGGTCATGTAGAGGGATATACGGAGTATGTAAAACTTCCACGTCATTTTATCAGGAAGATTTAAAAAAAAAACACGCATGATCAACATTTTTATTTGATTTCAATTAAATCAGAAAGGTACAGAGTCCGCTGTGATTTTTGACCTCGCGACTCGCACGCAATTTTGCAATACCTGCCAAATTCGGTAGAAACCACAGGAATTCCCTCGGGCAGTCAGCCAGAATTGGATTGATTCTGAACCGAGGGACTTTTGTGCTACAATTGGATTTTGGACCACACAAAATTGCCAACGACCGACATTTATCTATCGATTTTCCCGTCTAAAATTTCTATACGCACAGAAACCCAATTACATTGACATTTCAGGCCTTTTCCATCGACTTTTCCGGTATTTTTGCATTCAATGTTTTTTTCCGTGAATCCGGAACAATCAATCAATTTACTTAAAACAGAGAGAATATCATTATGCCTTGAAGCATTTTCTGTGTAAAGGGAGAATGATAATTTAATTAAAACACTGATGATGAGGAACCATTCCTAAAAATAGCATCAGATTTTTCATATGAAAATTATTAGATAAAAGAGCTTTTTTGGAAAATAATGGGAAAATAAATCATATTGTTTGGTAATGATTAAAATTAGTAAGTTGATAAAAAAATAGGAAGAAAAATTAGTAGAAATATTGATCTTTATGAGAACGATATTCATCATTATTTTTTAATATTATTCATTTAGTCTGAAGTAAATCAATATAAAATGCAATTTAACTAAAATGTTTAATTTAAAAATGCATGACCCTCTGCATAATATAATGTCTTGCACTAATTTAGTCCAATTGTGTTTTTTGATTAGTTGAAGTTTGAAAGTATTTAAAATTTAAAGCATTGAAAGCTTCATCCGCCAAAAAAGTGATAAATATGAAATATTTTATGTTGTTAAATATTTTATTACTGATGAATAATGTTTATATCTGAAATAATTACTTTTTTTTAATAGATCCTGATGTTTGTGAGTTTGAATTCATTAACGTTGTTATAAAAAAGACGTATTTATTATTATTATTATTATTAAGAACTATTTATCAATATTAATAAAAAGTTTTAATGATATTTTTGGGCATTGTTAATTTTTTTCAGTTCTGAATTTAAAGTTATGTGCATCAATGATATCACAATTTAAGAAAAACTGAGAACTTGGGAAAATTTCCGTGAAGTTTTATTCACCTTGGCCGATTTTTCCCTTAAAGTTTGAATATTTGATTTTATTTTGAAATGAAAATGCTCCCTCGTAAAAATTAAGTCAATGAAAATATCTTAATGAGAAACAGAGAAAAGTAGAGAAAATTAATAAAGACAATGCTGGAAAGTACCATTTCTTTCCAATGTCAGATAGATCAACTTGATTCAGATGTGAGCTTTTTTAGAAGATTTTAGTAAATTTGTCTTGGAATTTTATCTTCTCATTTAGAGCTGCAATCATTTTTGAACATTTTATCAGCGACTGTGCTAATTTACTGTCTTTCAAGGCAATATTTTTCACTTTAATAACTTTTTAGTGGAAAGTGAACGGTGAGTACAATATTTTTGTTTACAAGTTTTGAAAAAATTACTCATAGGGAAAGTCCCATGCTTCGTAAGATCCCAAGCTTCGTAATGACTAAATTTTTCCTAAGCTTCTCAATAAGTGTGAGTCATCGCACCCATATTTTAAAAACTAGGGAAAAGTGCCTAGTTTTTAAAATATATTGCAAAGTCACATTTATTCAGAAACATAAAAAAATAGTCAGTTTCCCCTAACTATTTAGAAAGTGTCATTAAAAGTTTTTAAAAATAGTATAAAACAGTCAGGCAGATTCTTTACAATCTCTTCTGCTATTTTATTATTTCAAACCTCTCAAATTTCCATTTTTAAGCCCCGATAACATTGACATCAAGAAGCACATTTTCTGCAAATCGATTGGATTTTCCCCATCTCCAAATCCGATATTCGATGGGTAGCAAAAATGGGACAAGCTAAAGACCACAAAGAGACACAAAACTCAATCAAAATTCAAATATGGTCAGAACTGAAATGGAAATGTTATGAAGTGGTTCACCTACAATTTCAAAGGATTATCCTTTTACTCTCCCCCAAAAAAGCCACAGAATGTCATTAGGGTGGCAATTGAAGGAATATAATCAGCTTTTGTGAGATAGATCCCTCGCGATGGTGCATTTTGTTTGAGAACATATGGCCAGATAAAATGTCGAGATCGGTAATTATGCAATTGTCTGCAACTGCAAGTTGGGAGCCATATGAGTCAGTACTTGGCATTGCGTTGGTGGACCCCAGGGCCCCATTCGAGTGGTCTTTCGGTTGCACAACAACTCGTTGAAATACCATTCTCTTCTCATGCACCAATCGTTATCGAGAGTCAATGAAACTCTACCATTCTTTCGCCAAGTTCAACAAAACAAGTCCAAAGCCGAATGAGGCATAAGGGAAAGAAGATAGAAGTGGAAGAATCTATGTGACAAGGAATATGGGAACAATTAAACATGACATATGCCTAATAGAATCTGTTCACAGAGGGCCCACAAATGAAGTTGTGAGGCTTCATTAATTTTCCAACACTACTAAATGCTAAAACATGTGTCACCGTCTGCAGATGGGCTCGATGCAGGAATCTATATGACATTTCCGGGTGGAATTTTTCATTATCACCCATTTTTGGGGGGCATTTTTAGGGGAGTGCCTGATGAGCACATTTCAAAGCATCAATCCATCAAAACCTATTAATTGGGTACAGAGATAGTGAGTTTGAAAAAAAAGTTTGGATTTTAAAAGAAACGTTTAAGGTGGAGTTACAACTTTTGATCATTTCGAAAACGAATTATAAATAAATATTTTTTCATAGAATTGTAACAAGTGTACGCACAAATAAAAACCAAATCCGTAAAAGTTCATTTACGGGTACATTACAGATTCCAAAAAAAATCCAAAAAAAACAAATTTTAGCATTATTGGTTGAAAAATAGACCCTCAAAAGTGATTAAATTTTGACCTTCGAAAATTTGATATGGAAATGTTTGTTGAACATTGAAAACATATTCGAAAATGAAAAAAGGAGTCCTTTTCGATTATCATTACTATCTATTTATTTAAAATGTTGACTTATGGGAGGATCATCAAAGACCGAAATTCGATATCTCTTACCGTTTGGCCTCTAGCCGTGTCATAAGTTGAAAAAAGTGGATTATATAACTGCTCCTCACTCTTTGAGTTCGTGCAGTAAGAAAAATGAAAAGTAATTAAGAAAATTGAAAGAAAAATTGAATTGAAAATTAATAAAATTGAATTCGAACACAAGGAACGATTACAGTTTTCTTTCATAAAAATTGCGCTTTTTCAGGATCGGATCGGATTTGAGCAGAAACGTGCTCAGGCTATCTAGCGACTTTAAAATATCAGTACAGTTTAGTACATGAATATTTAGATTAATTCCTAAATTTAATTATTATTGAAGTTGTAAATATTGCGGCATGGGCTATTACATTATTGTACTTTAGTATATATATAAATATTAAAGTTACTATTAACTACAGTTAATGATTTAAAATTTTCTTAAATTTAAATGGTGTATTTTTAAATTTTTTATACAATTTTATATTTATTAAATTATTTATTATATTTATTATTATATATTATTCATTATGTAAATAGCATCAAAGAAAGTTAAGTGCCACATAACCCCAATTATTCAATCAAAAGTTGCCGCAAACAGTGAATTTGTCTGCCCCCGGAATTGACCCTCTAGCCGAGAATTCTTAGCATTTGGAGCAACAGATTGGCCTAGATTTGGTTCTTGAGATCACTCAGCACTCATTTGACAGAGAAGGCGAAGAAACCAGGCATTTTGGCTCAATCAGCTAATCGCAATCACTCCAATTGTAACATTGGAATGAAGCTTTGAGTGAATTGTCTGGGCCCATCTATCACAATTAAAAAGTGGGATGGATGGGAAGTGAAGGTGGAGATTATGGGAGAAAGAGACTTTCAAGAAATATATTGCCCACTAATTGACGAGCAGGAACGAGCACACTGTCATGGTGAGTGCCACGGATTTCTTGGTTTTTCATCAATTAGCGATGGAAAGGTCAGGCAATGGAAATGCTCGCGAGCTTTTCAGGCGCAAAATTGGAATTTCTCTTCGAGAGCCATAAATCTCCAACTCAATCGCCTTTAGAAGATGTTCTCTTTTGCTTTTTTTTTCGGGGGAGATAAATGTGTGATCACATATTGCGCCTCATTAACACACATCATTTTCCCTATGCCCTTCCCTCAGCATCCCATTTAATTGCGCCATTTAATGGACGTGAAATTCTATCCTTAACTTCCATCTTCCAACAACCATCATTATTGTCATGGAAGGAATTTTGTGAATTAATTAATAGTTTTGGGTTTCTTCTCGGAAGATTATTTTCAGGGATATTTTCGTGAGGAAAATTTAGGAATTCAGTTAGATATTACAGTACCAGGCAATGAACTGTCAAAATTCAAAAATTCAAATTAACTGCTTGAGTGAAAATGTATTTTTAACAATAAAAGAAGCTCATTTCCGACCTAATCCGCCCATTTGTGGTTAAAAGCGCAACAAATATATCTCTAAAGCCCCATCAGACCAAGAAAAAAAGACGAACCATCGAGAATAGTGTCTCTTAAGTGAATAATGCGCATTCACAAGATAATAATGAAGCACCGTCATAACTTCTCTCACTCAACCCGTCTTTTGAGGGCTCCTCAAGACAAATCAGATAATTCGTGACAGAGTTTTTGGTTCTTGGACAAGGCACTCAAATCAATAGGCTTGAGAGAATGATTTGCTCTGAGAATCCCTCGTTCAACTCTACTTAATGGACAGCAATAAATAATCGTGATGGGATAACAATTATGCTTCTGTTCGTGAGGAGATTCTACGCTGTGATTAAACTTTGATTTCCATTAAAAAACGTTGAAACTGTGAACTTCCACGCGCAATTTTCTCTGGAAGGAAACTCTCGCCTCAGCGAGAGACAATCACTCTCTGGAATACTGGAATTATCTAGGAATGTGATTTATGATCATCCAATTTTCGCAGAAATTCCCAAAACTTATGAGTACTATCACTCACATGAAAAAAATTCTTAGGAACCGCTCAGAGCAAAAACAGGCCATTTTAATAGGGAAATGCATACGATACATGGTTTTTGCTCGAAGCAACTCAGTTCATCAATGACCATTGGAGTATTTAGTATTTTGGTGAAATTATTCTCTTGATCGTAATTTTTTGCTCTTTGAATTGACCAAAAAACTTTAATTGGGTAATAAACATTAAGAATAATTGTTGAAAATGTGAGTTTCTGTGCTCGTAAAATTTCAATGAGCCCTCTAAAAAAATATCAAAGAGGGGCTCTGATGTTATTTTGATTTGCACCAAGTGGGACACTTCAAAAAATCTCAACAAGGGGCACTTCATTGACTCTATTGAGAGTCATTTTACTAGTTGTTAAGTTAGCCATAGCATTCAATTCTAGGGTTTTGGGTTATGACTTAAAAACAATTACGACTTAAGCCGAGAGACGGCTTAGCGTAGTTATAATCTAAAGAATGAGTAGATTACATTTCCATCAGTTTTTGAATAAGCCGTCTCTCGGCTTAAGTCGTAAGTGTATTTAGTGCATTAGATCACAAAGTTTAATGTTACCCTAAAGTTATGAGATATGAAACTTGGATAAAACATTCTGAAGAGGTTCAAAGATCTGAGAAATCCTGATAGATAAGATTCAAAAATGCATTTTACTGAAAATTTTATTTTGTTTTAATATAACTTTAATTAAAAATCATTGGATGATCACATAGTAGTCTCAGGAAGTCGTTAACTCTTTAACTCTTTCCGGACCGCAGCATATGCTGCAAGCCAATTTCACAATTTTTAATCAAAAATATCTATGCTCAGGAATTAATTGAGGTCCTACAAAAAATATCTTACATTTGGACATCCTTATAGTTTGTAATCATCCACAAGAATAGGATTTTTATCAGTTCTAAATAATTAAAAAACATTAGCCGTACTCACTATGGCGCTGTTATCTTGTAATATCGTTATCTCGTTATCTCGTTATGTTCTCGTAATGTATTTTATAATTGAAAAATTATAACAAGATAACAGATTACGGAGATTACGAGATAACAACGCCATAGTGAGTACGGCTGTTTTTCACAGAACATGCATATGCTGCTTTGGGTACGAGAGTCCCAAAAGAGACGAAAGAGTTAAGCATGAGTTGGACACCGGTGTCCCACTCATCCTTAATAGGACACGACCGTTGTCCTATTCGTCCTTAAAGGGTTACTCTGTAATTTTACCAAAAACTTGTGAAACACGAAACACGAAACATCAAAAAAGCTCTTGTATCAACTAATGAATAACCCCTTATTCTATGTAATTTCCATTGAGAAAGGTATTTTGTGTTTACCTGTATCTTTCAAGAGCGATTTATTTGAATTTATAGTTGTAGATTAAGTGTGATTTCCTTCCCAAAAAATGCGCCACTTTGTCCATTTTCAATTGACTCTGAGTGATTTTAGGTTGAGTATTTCAAAAATTGCCATAAAATCCTCACATACTGTGAGTGTGAATCATGTTAGTGGATAATATTTTAATGACGAAGAAGTTAAAGCTACTGGTTGCAATGAAACTCCCGCTTAATTAAAGTGAACATACTGCGATAGCAATCAGCAATCGACTTTGTATGAAAATCCCATTAGAAACTCGCACATTAACATTTCTTAGTCTCTTTATTTCATCTCTCTTAAAATATAAAATGCCTTTCTTGACTTTTCTGTGAGAACAATCACCACGCAATTGGATCAGCTATTTGTTCGCCTTCTTGAGGCGGAAATTTTTGGCACAAGACACAAAATGTACGCAAAAGGGGGCAATAATTGATAAATTTCGGGGCAGCTCGTGTCTTGAAGTGCTGTTTAGTGGGGCACGATTCTGGACAAAGACAAGCACCTGCTGGGTTTGTAATGAGAGATCACAGAGAATAAAAAAAATGACCTCACAATTTAACGCTAATTTGTCTTCAATAGAAAAACAATGAGGCATAAATTGGACAAACATGAGAGAAATTTTTCACTGAAATTGAGAGGAATTGTAAGGGAAATAGAAGATGGATAATTTTCTTTAATTTATCGATTTTTAAAATAGATAAGAACAGATTGATTTCAACTGTAAACTCGTTGAAGATTTCGATTTTGATCTAAAAATCCGGCACAGAAACTTATTGACATAAAAATCGTAATATTTCTTTCAAGGTTATACCAAAAGAGGTGTAAGGATAAATTGAAAGTTTCAAGTTTGAGTAAATTCTTAATAACTAGTACTGAAACAAATATAAAGATGAAAAATAATTCAGTGTGTATTTTAAATTTAAATTTAATGAGCACGCAGTGGGTTAAGTGGTAGACCACTTGTTCTATCTTGCAAGATTTTCGGATTCGAATCCTTTTGGCCAATGCAATGCATCAAATGAGCTTCAATATACTTAGTTCCACGAAATATGGCATTGACAGGTTTATCCCTAAGATTGTATATAGTACTCTCTCTTGGAATTCGAGCAGTAAAATAATAATACAAAAGTCAAAAAGTGCTTGGATAACGTCAAGTTCATAAGAATTTTTATGCCAATCTACTACTTTTCGAAGTTACAACTTCAAGTATTGTAAGGACATTATTTTACCAATACTTTTGGGTCCAGTTTTGAGTTAAAATAATAAAAAAATATGTGGATCTTTTATTCAACAAGGACTTTGTAGAATTTTTTGATTTGAATTGGGAGTGTGAGTCAGTTTCACTTTTAGCTGAATTTTTTTTTCACAACTCATTTGCTAAACGAATATGAATCATAAATCAAAAAAAAATTATTTTGTTAGGTGCTCTTGAGTATTGACTATCTAAAAATATTATATACAGGATAATTTCTAAATAATTCATTTTCATTTTAAAAATCTCTATTTGCGAAGGTAATGCATGCGTTAAACTCCTCCACCCTCCCCTACCAGATTAGAAAATTAATTCTTAGAAAAAGTATCATTACTACAAGGACAAAAATATTATTTAAATTTTCTTTTTTTATTTTTTTTAAGGGTTCTGAGCGTGTGAAGCATTTTCTCACAAAATCTTCTTTTGTTTTTATCAATACTCTAAGGACAATTCCAAGAAGAGAAAGATTTTAATAAACACAACTATCAAGGGTCATAAACTTCGTCAAATCGGATAAATTTTCCCTAAACACATTCTCTTCTTCTCCTGCGTGATACCTTTACTGTATTGTTGACACTCTTGTGCATTTTTTTTACCTGTTGATTGCCCTTGAAAGGGCAAACCCTTCATAAAATGCATTCGCTCGATTTTCTCCTGAATGTTGAAAAAATCCTCAGTAAATATTTAGAAATCACTACAAATTTCCAGATATTTCCTCTGGCAAACACTTTGAGCAAGAAGTGGCCTCAACCAAAAATCGTGCATGATACGATTCATTCCGCTAAATATTTACCTTCAGAGTAAGTGGTACACTAAAAAAAAAATAGAGTGACGTGAGTGGCCCCATGATTGGATGGTAATTTTAGTGCGTTTTCCCTATTTATTTGTTCTGCTTCGTGGAGATCGTTTCGGGGGATCTCCTCGTGAAAACTATCTTGTTGTACACGAGAGAAATGCCATAAATCATCGTCACTAAAATAATTCCAATGTTTAGCTCGTGTCTTCGAGTGAGAAATTTGGACAAATGTGATCATCTCACGATGAATAGAGTTGTGTTTTTTGTGTACCAGGAAAGCTTTGTGAAATTGGCGGTTTTTTTTTTTTTAATAAATCTACTGAAATACTTTCTTCTGTTGCGCAAATCTTACAACTCAAGGAAATCTTATTATGTGTCAATTAAAAGTTTTCCAAGCACCTTCTTCCGCAGACCAATGCGTGTGCAATGGAACTCAATTAAGAAGATTAGACATCATTTTCGAAATATCTCTCAAGACATTGCACGCTCTCGAAGCTGATGATCAAAGGCACAGTGGGAACATTTCACTTCATTCACACAGAATCACCCTCAAATGATCGTCTTAAAAGACATTTGAGAAGAATATCCAGAGATTAGACGAAGAGCGTCAAAGAATTCTTAAGATGTTGAAGGTTGTGTGGAATTTTGTAGGATAATTTGTTGAATGTTTTATGGTTGAAAGGAAGACAATTCAAGTTTCTGTACAGTAAGTTCCAGATTAACGATCAGCCGTAGAAGTTGATGAATTTTTATAAAAGACGAGGATTTTTTTTAAATGTATTCAGAACAAACATTTCGAAATTATAATGAAGTTTGAGAATGATTTTCGAATATCGAAATGAACAACATGAGTTTACGTATTAACTGCGTCACCACTCGAAGTTGCTCGATGAATATTCGAAATTCTTGAACTACATTTATGTCATCAAAATTTAATAATTTTAAATATTTTCGTAAATTTATATATTTTTTGTCAATTATTTATCAAGTATATTTAAAAGCAGAAGAAGAAAATTTTCATTTCGACAAAGTTCCTTTCTGTATCGATTTTAATCGAATTCAGAAAGATTTTGTCTTTACCAATCATCCATGGTAGATCGTATCGGTAAAGACCATGCTTAAGTTCTAGAAGTAAAGAAAAGCTTACGAACAGGGGGTGTCAAAGTCATCCGCAGGGGACAAAGGCACCTGCACTTACGGTATTTAAAGCACTTTTCAAATTTAAGTACAAGGAAGAAATAAATATATTATTCGATTATTTAATTATTTTTATGGAAAATTTGGTTAATTGATCTTTTTCAAGAGAAAAATGTCTGTGTGCTTTATTCGAATCAGTAATGCATAATTCCCATAGAGAGAGCTCACAAATTATGAAGGTCATTTGAAGGGTATTTGCTTTTTGAAGGGGATAGTACTAAAAACTAATTGAAGATCCTTAATGTAATGGATTACATCTTGGATCTAACTGTATTAAAATTAACGACAATTTGAACGATTTTGCAAATTCAAGTGTGCGTCATCTTCAAAAGATAAGAAATTTGAGATGAATTCATAAATCGAAAAGTATATTGCTTTCTATATAGACAGAGTTTTTGCCAAATTTAAAAAATAAAAAGTTTCTTAAATCACATTTCACTTTTTCTGAGTTTGAAGAACAACTGTCCAATTTATCAAATGAGGTCTAATTTGAAACTCCTTGTTCAAGCAATTCATTCATAAAATCTGAACAGGCATTCTGAATCATTGCCAAAAGTACCCAAATCCGTCATAAATTTGCATGTCGACTCTGAATTGGACAATTAAATTGTCAAGTTTGGAGCCCAACAATTAACCCAGCCGCTGAGATATAAAATTGAGAAGCCGTGTAAGACAATTAAATGAATTTACGAGCCAATCGAGTGCCTCTTGCATCATACAACCAACAATTAACAATCAATATTCTCGAAATATAATAGCCCCCAATAGACGAATTTTCCGCTCGCATTGTGGGTACTTTTGTATAAGGAAATGTGGATTGCCAAACACTGGAATGTTGAGACAGATATGGCTTAGTCCTTGGAGGCCACAACATGGGTCACTTTTCCATCGTCACGATTCCATTGGACAGGTTAATCTCTCTGATCGCAAATTCATATTGCAAAATTCCTCAGTTATATCGCTTAATTTGGTGACGATTGATGCCCTTTTCCACGAAAAATCGCAGACCATCTTTGGCTTTGGAATTGAAAACGTGGCTTAACTCACGTTCTTTCACCAGTTTATATTGTTAGAAGGAGTAAGTCTTCGTGTGGGTCCCCCTTGTTTCCCAAGTCAAGTTCTTTCTTTCGATGGAAAATTGTTATTCGGACGAAACGTGACAAATGGAATTAGAGGAGAGACTCGCGCGACCATTTCGTCATTTCAATAATTCTTCAATCTAAATTGTATGCCTCTCAAAATTGACTCTAAACACACGGGACACAATGTGTAATGGTCAGGCGACCACATTAGCACTCCCGAGATGTTGAATTGAAGATAAATGATTCAATTTTAGCTTTGTCACCCTTTTTGATGAAATGCTTTAGACGTTGATTGCGTATTAAAATCGAAACTCAATGTTTGACGTTCAATGGGCAAAGAATGGACCTCGAGGGCGCATCAATGTATGAAGTGTTGTGTCTGACTCGTTGGGTGAATGTCCCACTGAGGTATTTTCTCAGCCAGAAAAAAAGTTCAACACTTGCCAAAAAAAAATTACATAAGTTGATGATAATTGGGATTTTCACACGATGATATTTACCGCAAAAGTTCATTGGCAGCTGATGTTTTTACAAAATAAACAGTTTTGGGGAAAAAAACTACGAAATTCTATTTTATGTTCGAAATCGAAAATTGTGTTTTCGTATATAAAAACCATCGTATTTTTCAAGTTCGAAAAATCTTGTTACGTAATTTGAGTGGTTTACGCTACTTAATGGGCACTCAATGGGTCAAGTGAGAGTATTCTCACTATGATTCATGTGTTCCGGGTTCGAATCCCCTTTGGGTCACCAGGAATTTTTCTGGCGTTAAAGATGTTTGGATTGCATCCAGTGAACTTCACTGCACTAGATTCTGGGACTGCCAACCTGATCCCGTATAAGAAAAAATAATAATACGTATCTAGAAATCCCCTTGCTGGAAGGCCTCCCTTATTATTAATCTTATTATTATTATTATTATTATTATTATGCTTCTTTTAATTTATTCGAAAACTAATTCTCAATCTTTTCCGAAGGGACTTTGATTTATTTTTATATTCAAAACGTTGAAATCGAAAATTTAAATTGAAGTATTTATTTTGAAATTGAAAAATACTAACAGAATATTACTGACTTTTAACAACTTTAAACTAAATTAATTTCGGAAAATAAATAAAAATAATAATAATAATATATTAATAATATTTTTATTACACTTAAGCTTACACAATTGATACAAAACTCATAAAGCAATAAGGCATTAATTTTCTTGCGTTCGAGATAGAAAAAAGATAGTGTCCTGGTTAAAATACGGAAAGCCAAAATCCCGAATGCCAAAAACTCGAAAAAGTTAAAATCTCGAAAACCAAAATCCACAATTGGTAAGGGTTAGTCATTGCAGTCATGCTTGGTACGCAGACATAGGGGAGTTTTATGTGTTCTGCGAAATTATTCCACATATCATTCTCCGTATGATTTCAACCCCTATGCATGATTTTGGTGTTTGCTATTTTGGTTTTAGGTATTTAACTGCTACGGTAAATTTTATCTAGTGAGCTTTATTCAGCTTCATTTTACAGAGATTGAAATTTCACAATTTTATTACTGTAGGCAAAGGAGGGGGCAGATTCGCAGGGCTGAACTTTAATTCAAAACTCATTTTCTAAACGGATATGAATCGTATTCAAACTAACAAAATCCTATTAGTTTCTTTTGGGTATTAATTATTTGAAAATATACTGTAAAATCCCTCAGTAATTATTTATTATCCTAAAACGGCACATTTTTAAAAGTAATGCATGCGAGAAATTGAAATTACCGTATCTTACCTATAAAAAAAACAATAAAATGATTTATTTTTAAGAAATTTCGCTTATGGGGAGTTCTGGTTCTCTTTGGAATATTAGGCTGCACTATTAATAATTTTATAATTTATTATAATTTTTTCATTGCCGAAGGGCATTGAAAAGTCGATATCCATTTGAACACCCTTATTATTTAAGTGGTACATACGTAAACTTTATTTACATTGTACTTTCACTGAGAGAAATCCGAAAAAGTTAAAATAACATTCCGGAAATGTTAATTTTACCCTGCAGTATTGATCCAAAATCGGTATAAATATTACACTTTTTAGGTGTATTAGGGGTTAAAGGTACACTTTTCATGTTAATTTTACCCTTAAAAAGGTGTAAAATTAACATTAAAAAATGTTGATATATTTTTACACATAAAAAGTGTTAAATTTCTGAGTAAAAAATGTTAATCACACCCTCTTTTTTTCTCAGTGTTCGGTTGAAAAATTGAACACTAACCATTGACCGGATTTTTTTAATAGGTTCGAAAGATTAACTGAATGGACAAGAATGTTCCTTTTAGATTTTTTTTGCAAAGTGTTTACATCATAAATTAATTAAAATTTAATCTGAAATTTCAAATGAAATTAATAGGGCATTGATGAGTCATTTGTGTATAAATTGTATAACATTGTCAGTGACAAATGTGTCGATTTGATAATTCTCATTGAGAATATTGCAAGATGAAGACATCAAAAGCACGAGGCAGCCCTTTAAAGTACTTGAGAACTCTCTGTAAATCTACCATCCCAAGAAGATTCTCATCCAGAGAGCCATTGATTTTCAAGTGACATGTCAACCTGTGTAAATCAGTTCATTTTGTAAGCAAAAGCCGCTTCCAATGTTCCTGCTGACTTGTTAATATCTTTCAATTAATCGGCATTAATTAAAAGTTTCAGAGTTTCGAAAAAAAAAAATCAAATGACCCCATGAGTCGCCCACACTGAGATATTCTTCCAAAAGATAGTCTCACGAATGCTCAAGTGTGTGTTAGAAACAAAAAATGTCTTCTAGATGGGTAATTAGAATTATTTATGGTGGAGGAATCCGTTGACCAGAGAGAGATTACCATCGAAATCCAAAGCCTCGCGCATCGCACACACTCTAGCGATCAGATATTGTAATTAATTACAATTTATTGACTGTAATTTCCATATCAATTTCTATGCATCTAAATATGGGCGATATTAAGAAGCCACAATCCCAGTCGCAACACGCCATTCACGCCATCAATGAATCTCATCAATGGCCAGTGGTTCATCCGAAATCATTTCCTTTAGCCAATCTAACCTCACATTTCTCTGTTCCTAACCTCAAATTAAGACTAAGAGAGGGGGTGGAAAACACTCTAATTTATAACACTCTTCAGAATATTAATGGGATGTCAAATTAACCAACTGTCATATGGTACAGGAAAACTGCATTTAATCTACCCCTAATTGTGAAAATAAACAGGCAATTAAATATTCAAGAGGAATTGCATTTAAAAAGTCAGTTTGATTGAAGGCAGATGCAGTCAAATGCAAAATTCAATTTTCCCGTTTTTCTGAGTTAATTTTATGCGGAAGATGCAATCATATACTTTGGAGATAAAAACCGAATTATTCAACTTACAAGGCATTTGACTTGTGTCAAGGGGATCAGTTTAGACTGAAGAATTTAAACTATTCAAATATACAGTTGCTCTATGAGGCTCGATTTAACATTGCAATTGGAAATGCTTTTATATAATTTGCAATTCCTAAAATGAATAAAATATAGGTAACTTGACACACGCCTGACACTTTTATTATTCCCTACTTTATGATTATTATGAATTTAGGAAAACTAACAGTATAAATTGAAATTGGAACTCGCTCATGGAAGCCATATAAACTCATTTATAATACAAAGTTATATATTACGATAAAACAGCTTTAAAATATCTGACCTTCAAGAAAAGGGGCCTTTTGGTCACTTAAAGGTCAATTCATTCTCGAAGTTTATGGATATGAAATGTTGAAAATCAGAAAAATCTCTACACATATTAGAGCGGTGAGAGATCCTTTCACAAAGAGGTTAATGCATTGGAAATTCTTGCTCTAAACATGGTTAAATGAATATCTCATTAGATAAGACATTAATCTTGACTATGAGCTCACGACTTTTCCCTAAATGCCGGAAGTATGCTCTAAAACATTTCGAACCCGCGATCTCAGAATGAAATCGAAGAGTTTGTAGAGAGGCCAAGAACTGTGAAAATGTCTAACCTAATTGAGCACGTGAAGGTATCAACGGGTCTTAGACGTGGTGATTGTCTTATAGAAAAGTGATTAAACTGCAATGGGACTTTTGGCTGTAAACGAAAGCTCAAATGACACTTGCACACAACAATTTAGTAGGAGTATTGCATGGAGAATGGATGAGGCAATGAATCTTCTCTCTTTTTACGAAATGGAAATAATCATCTTTCGATCGCGCAGTTTAACATAAAAATCGCCTCCAATCGCGCTTATCGCAAAACGGCATCGCGACTTCTTAAATGCGAGAATGAATGCCAGCTGCCTCAATGGAAAACAATTACTCACGTTCCAGCGTCTCTACCATGAGACAGACTCTCGATGGTGGAATCCATTCTTATGGCTCATAATCTCCAACCGTTAAGTAATTCATCTGAACAATGTATACTCTATTCGATATGATGGCTAAACTGTACCATACTGGTGGACTCTCTCAGATACACAGGGATTACAAACCTTTCGTGGTTTTTTGATATTATTATTAAAGTGATTGAAGATATCTAATACATTGATAGATTTAAATTGAGCAAAAACCTCTTTAACCGAGGGATTCAGTTAAGATTTTGAAGAATTCTAAAAATCGAGATTTTGTCTATTTCGGAATTTGTGTTTTTTCGTTTTATTGGCTGTTCTGAGTTTTGGCCTTTTTTACCCATTTAGAATTTTGGCCTTGTATTTCGGCTTATTTGAAATATTTGCTCTTCTTAATGATTACCTATTCGGCACTTTGGTTATTCAGGATTTCAACCCATTCGGAATTTTGGTTTTCAGAATTATCACCTGGAGCTATTACGTATTATATCCATTGCTTGGATAAATGAAAAGGGTTCGCTTAACAGAGTGGCAGTTATTTTAATTTTGAGACCAAGATTGAAATCAGGTTCTAGGTTCCAAGACCAGCCAAAATATAATAAATGCGATTGAGGGAAACATGTTCCAAATTACATGATTCTCGAATATGAAAATCTGCAAATATCCTTGAACTCTATTTAAACTTGGATATAAAGTTCATAATTGACCGATACAACCAATTTTGATTGAATAAAGCTTGGCTGAAAAAGCTGAGAACTAATTTTATTTTGAACGAGTAACCGTATTAAAAGTTTCCGTTCAAGTTAAAGAGAGCTTTTGAGATTTTTGTGGTATTCCAATAATTAAAATAATAGCATCTTCACATTGGAAGAAATTTTCGTCAAAAATTGCCTTTAAAAAAAGAATGACGTATTCGCTTATGATAGGAATTTTTTTCTTTTAACCCTTTAAGGACGATTGGGTCACCGGTGACCCAAAAATGAAACTTTTCCTACGGCCTTCTAAAGTTGTATTTTGCCCTAAAAACTTAGAAAAATGTTTTTTTTCTGATCCTCAATTTTTGACCTTCTCATCTTAAAGGGTTAAAAAACCATTTTTCACAAAAATTGTTCCGTGTGTGGAGTGGAGGTCTAAAGTTTAAAAACAAAACTAAAAAGTAATATGTAAGTAATAAAATTCATTACAGATAATAAGCTTGAAATTCTAAGAGAAGTAAAAAGAAATGTATATTTTTATAGATGTTCTTTTTTAATATTTTCGTAATTTCTATATTTCCAACTGTTACGGCAATCGATAGAGTAACCATTCAAATGCTATTTTTTTTATACATAGTCCTTCACTGGGAGATCTCCGAAAAAGTTAAAATAATATTCCGGAAATGTTAATTTTACCCTGCATTATTGATCCGAAATCGGTGTAAATATTATGCTTTTTAGGTATATTATGGGTTAAAGTTACCTTTTTTCATGTTAATTTTACACTTCAAAAAGTGTAAAATTAACATTAAAAAATATTGATATATTTTTACAGCTAAAAAGTGTTAAATTTCTGAGTAAAAAATGTTAATCGCAACCCCTTTTTTCTCAGTATTCAGAACTGAATCTCTTTAATTTGAAGGACAAACGTGGATGATTTAATTCAACATGTAAAATGTGAAGTTATTTTAAAATATTCCTGTTGTGGATAATTGGGAATATTGGGAACCATATTTCCCTGCTGCTTCCTGAATATTCACACCCATTATAAATGGTATAAAAAAAAGTAAAAACGTCACTCGACACGAAAGTTTGTGAGAAAGCACAGCAAATACCATCTTTAAAATCGAAGTTTAAGTTCGAATTTGGGACGTAAGAAATGTCATTTTTACCCTTCAATAGTTCGAATTTCAGAAACTCTACTGTAATTTTCTTGGAACTCTTGTACTAGTTCTTGAGAGACATATACTGTAAGTAGTATTCTTCTCTATCCGAACTTTGAACATAATTTGAGTACCTTTTAACTTTGAATTGAAGTAAGGTGTAGTCATCACTTATGGACGTTATTCAATTATGGACAGATTGCAAAAATCTTAAGTTCTTACCTAAAACAGATTTTGAAAAATCAAAAAAAAAAATTAGTTTATGACGTGATTAACAATTTTGTGATTTTTCTAAATCTGTATTAGGTAAGAACTTAAGATTTTTGCAAGCTGTCCATAAATGTATAACGTCCATAAGTGATGACTCCACCCTACCTATATTATGGAAATCAATTTCTTCTTAATCTTATTGTAGTATTTGATTTCGATTTTTTAAGGTGTATTAAACGTCCAAGTACGATTAAATCTTACAGACTAGAAGGGCACCTTTCTACAATCTCTCTAACAGAATACCTGAATTTAAGTTGAATCTGGTAGTGAAACTCAATAACCGATAGTGTATTGAATTTCTTAGAGAGAAAATCAAAGGCAAAAGATAGTTTCTTGGACAAATATAAGTTGAATGTTAATTTTCCCTTGTCACTCCGAGGAGCCTCTTAAGAATTCTCAACATCTCATAAACATAAGTTTTTTATCTTAAATTCCACCGTGGAATTATTTATCTCGCGCTCCCATTTTTTGGCACTTCTCCAAGAAGTTCCGAGAAAAAGTTTCGACACTCCTGTCCAAAGCAGTAGAAGAGTGGTCGATGAATGGGACGATGTGAGAGATTGTGATCTTAGTTCAGGCGAAGAGGGGGTGCTGTCGATGGCGAAGAGAAATATCTCGGATGTCGAAGTAAATAATAATAGATCTTAGCTTCTCCTTTACATTTTTCTGTTACAATAACTTTTACAATGCATACAACATTGTTATATCTTTTGTTCCAGGCGTTCTCTTGAGATATATTTTGGTGTGACGGAGATGGAAGAATAAAACTTTGGTGGAAGACGAGGAATTGAAAGAAATGAAAACCTCAAATAGTTTCAGAATGAGTGGATGAAAAAAATAGAGAAAAGAAAAACACTCGAAATTTATAATGATTTTTTCGAACATTATAAACTCCTTCATTGGCTCTTCTTTTATTCCATCTTTCCTCCGCATTCAATTATTCATTTGGCTGCCCCAACTCCTCGTCGTGCTTTCATGTAAATAAACACAAATAGAGAAAAATCCATAGAGGAGATTATGAGTAATAGATTTGTGAATAGAATGAAAAATGTTATGATGTCTTAAAGACGGGCCGAATGTGAGAGAAGTGGCGTGTATTTGGAGAAAGGGCCTTCATTATCAGATGACTTGTCAAGGGGGTGTGATCAATTATGACCGTCGCTCTAAGAAATTCAAGAACTCAAAAAAAAAAAGAGTAGAGAATGAAATGAGAACCATGCCCAGACCACCAAACACTATTTGAAGTGCGTGGAAAATTGAGGAGGAAATCCCTATTGCGGGATCCACTAAAAGAGAAAATCCACCCGAAATCTCACTGTGATTGTGAGGCTTCAAATTTCAGAGTCAATTAATGGAGGCTTTTTTTCGGGATTAACTTGAGACAAGAGCGGCCTCGAGATGGGTTTTTGCGGTTTGAGGAGAAACAGAGACATGGAATGAATCCCTAGAGTGAATTTCCTGCCATCAAAATTCATGCTACTGCAGCTACAAGTAACAAATGACGGAAGCATTTTACAGTATTTTTTGTTGCATACGAAATATTGTTAAAAATTTTTATTACTTTTAACAAATAACGGTGAAATAAATTTTCGTAGTTATTTCCAAATTTTTTGATATTCGATATTTTTAGGTTATTCGAAAAACAAGTTTTCAAATCTTTTAGTTTAATAGGTTTAAGATAAACTAAAATTTTCTTTAAATCGATAAAGTAAATTTCAATTGAAAAAGGGTCACAAAATGAAAATTTTACATATTAAGGCAAAAAGTTTCCGAAATTTCATTGCATTTTGCAACGTTTTCTTTAGATTTCTTAACCGTCTTTTTCAACGTGTTTTTAAACGTTTCATAAAGCTTGTTTTTAGCTTAGCAATATGAAGATGCTTCATAGGCTTTTTAAGGTCGTCGTTCAATGTTTGAAAATTTGAACGATGTGCTTGCAATAGAGGCAGTTTCAAAAATATAGACTTTTTACTTTTCACAAAGCTTTCGACTGATACGTCAACTCTTCTTCAGTGGCAATAATAAGAATTTTCTATGTTTAATAGCTTTTCGAGGATTGTTCGAAATTACAAATTAAGAGTTTCATTTTTTTAATACAATGGGTACAATGGGATTAATTCGGAATCATTCCTAATTCGGAATTTCGAAATTTCCTCACTATTAGCTGAGATTCCTTACAATTCCAGTTTCCGTGGTCCGAGGTGAAATGCTACCTCGTCACATCAGGCTCAAAATTTGCATGTACATTTTCGATAAGCAAAAGGAATAGAAACTGTAAAGAAGCCAGTCCTCTGGAGTATAAGGCTTGTATTTTTTCGTGGTCTTTTATTTGCCCACCTGAAACAGTGAGGTTGAGGATATGTTAAAATTCCAAATTAGAAATGATTCTCAATTATCCAAAATTACAATTATGTAGACTTATAAAGCTTATACTTGGAGAGATAAGTTATTCCTTTTAATTTAAGTTTTTAATTTTGAATACACTAGCATAGAATAGCCTATATATTTGCAAGATTTAATTGCTTCTGCTTAACTCTTTAAGGACGAATGGGACGCCGGTGTCTCAAAAATAAAAACTAATTTTTTGGACAATTTAGAGGACAAAATAACTTTTTATAGTCAAGATTTTTTTTGTTTTTGCGACAGCGGTGTTCCATTCGTCCTTAAAGCGTTAAACTGTCTTGAGTGAAGTTTTCGGATTGGAGTTCTGTGCACTCAAGTGGCGAATACATGAACTTTTTTTTTTAAAAGACTTTGGATCGATTTTCGACAATTATTTTTGAATGACATATATTAACTTCGAATATAGTGTTTCTTATGAATACAGACAATAATTACTTTTAAATGCAAGGGCTGTACATTAGTAAATTTTCCTGAAATTTCAACTTCTCCTATAAACATATCCTAGCACTAATTCGTCCATCCCTTTAATTTGTGGCAATTTCCTTCCACTCACATCAAATGCCGAGCAAAAAGTACTCCTCGACGAATAAACTTCCTGGAAATTTTTCTCGCATCAGCCATGGTATTTTTGTCGATGGCACCCAGAAGCAATTTCCATCCTTGCCGAAGAATTTATCCGGGGAAAAAAAAAGTGGAAGGCAACGGCCCAAAGTCACTTTCTACCATCAGAGGAGGGTGGAATATTGAGTTGAATTTGTGGTGTGCTGGCAAAGAAAAAAGGTCAATCGACCATTGAGGCAAAAGATGGAAAAAGCGTTACCATCCACCGCACATTTGTCTCACTCTTCCATCATCATCAGCCTTTTTGCTCTTGTGGTGACTTTTTGTAAGCCTCGAGCCCTGGATTGACATGTTAGTTAATGAATGCATGTATTCCATCATTTTTCTGTGACACCCGGGTGTCCAGCTGGCTGGGTTCGATGTATCTCATGGGGTTTAAGAGGATCTGGGTGCTAGGACACGATTCCATGTCTCTCGAGAACTCATGAATCTCGCACGGAGATCACCCATAATTGCTCTATGAGTGTTAAGTGATTCACAAGAATTCCACTCGAAGCCCGATTGTTGGGCGTCCAATTGATGGATTACCATTTTTCACCTCACCCTCCCACCGTGGTCGCATTCTGTCACGAGGGCACGCGTAATTTTTGGCTTATAGTTAAGAATGTGGATCAGAGTTGAAGGGTTTTTAGATGGTAGATAAATTGCAGCGGAATCAGATTCCAACGAAAATTAACAAAACAAGAATATAGGTTATTTACTACATTTGGGTTTAAGATTTATAACTCGTCTGATTTAGATTGATCACCAGTATATAAATTTTGGTAGCAAGGTTTGATACGGATTGTGCAATTAAACTCTCAATAAATCGACGTATTTTTTAAAGAATCGTCTTTAAACTTTGCAGATCTAGTTCTAAATATTTGCAGAATTCTTTTGTACGTTCTAAAGTTAGGACTTGATTTAATCAAAATTTAAATTTCTTAATTGAACAAAATGTCGTTGGTATTCGAAAAAATAAAACCCAATTTTGATTAAAAAAAATTCGAACAAATGTATAAAAATATATGAAAGATCAAATTATGAATTTGCCAAAATGGAGTTCCTCGTTATTAGGAACGTATGTAACCGTGGTATCACACTAGAGAATTTCACATTAAAATGTTAATGTAATTCACATTAATTGTTGCTGATATGTGTCCTAATGTGCAACAATTCACGTTCCATCGTGATATTGAGCAATTCTAGCAATGTGCCCTGACTAAATCAGCGATTTCGAGAGGTTCAGGAAGTTTTAATGAGCAACTTTTCACTTTAACTTCAATGTGAAATTCTCTAGTGTGATAACTCCCTAATAATGGGATAAGAATATTGTAAGTCTCTTTCTTTTGATTTTTCACATAAAAATTTAAAGAAGGACAGACACTCGAGATACTTTGACATTCGATTATGAATTACTTCTGCCATCATGCGGACAAAACGAGAAGTAAAAATGTCTTTATTTTGTTTTCGAATCAGACTATTTCATTATTCAGTTGAAATCATAACGGATCAATAGAAGATAAAATTTTATTCATCTCTATTCTTTAAATTTCAAGCTTCCTGAAAGCTAAATTTCAGTCTTTACTATTCGTTATCATCCATCATCTCAATTCTCGTTATCTTAAATCTGCCATCTATAAAATTCACACCATTGGGTTTCTCAATGGCGTCTCAATGATTGAGATATTTCGCCGTGAGATGATCATCCTTGATAGAGTCTCAGAACCGTGAGATTGACTTTTAATCCCAGTATGACGCCTTCCTATTAGATTCTCGTATCGGCCCAGAACTTTCTAATGACTCAATTCCTTCGAAACTCGCACGATTATTGAAGTAATTAACTCACTTAATGAATTACATGGGCTTGTGGTCAAATTTTTGATTTTTTTCCGTGGACGGGGTATTAATGAGTCTAACGTTCGTGGGAATAATTTGAATACTGGAAGTGGAAAGGGTCAATGGGTTCACGCGAAATTCACGCGCCGAACTATGGGGAGCTGACTTAAAAAAAAGAGAAAAAAAATGAGCCTCGAGTGTACTTGTTTTAGGAATTAAGTCTGAACGGGCAATTAAACCATGTTTCTGGGATGTAGAGATGGGTGGAGAAGAACATCAATGGGAGAATAGCTATGATGCATTAACGATTTTACTCAAATATAGAGCTTAGACGACAAATTCTTTGGGGGCCATTATCCTAATTTTTTCCGTTTTTTCTCTCAATCGCACCATGTTTCATGTCAACACACCAAAAGCATTATGATTTACTTTTATAGTTGGAGCTCAAAGTACTAATTCGAGAATGGATGAGACCGTGGTCGTTGACGCGGAAATGGCTGGGCAAAAATTATAAAAAGTTATTGTTCTGAGAAATAGAAGCAATTAACTCGGCAAATGACATTTTTTCCAACATCATCGTCTGCTGGTAGATTCAGGAAAATGACATTGTTAATTAAATCTCGTTCTTTTTCACGACAATGTCGCACGAGAGTGTGAGAGATTTTCGTCTTTTGACGAGGAGGGTAAATATCCTGACCTCTGAGAAAGAGTCACATCTTTTTGTGCTAAAAAAGAAAAGAAGAAGCACTCAAGATCTACATGTCACTTGAGATAGAATTAATTTGAGAAGGTTAATTCGACTTCTTTCCGCCTCATTTTCTCGAAAATGAACAATGTGACTCCCTACACGATGGCTAATTGGACACATTTCCACCCCAAAGAACCCATCTAGCATGGGAAATTTCCCTTGAAATTGCACCAAAAACTTCTTAGAAATTCGAGAATAAAATCAAAAGACAGTTTTTGATATCATTGAGATACACTACACAGCAACAAAATTTCTTGTCGTGGTAAAAAAGGGGATTTACGACTTCTCTTAACATTCTATCAAGCTGTGAGTCACAGAGGGTCCTCTCTCTGGGTTCCATGTACCTTCATGAGGGCACACAACCCTTCGACACAAATCTCTTTCTGCCGTGACAACATTTTGAAAAAGGACAGAGCGAATGATTTAACGATTTTTTGTCTCTCAGACAACCCCCTGAAAATCCTTTTAAATTCACATAAATCTTCAGGAGGCGACACGTCAGCGTCCTATAATTATGAGGCCCTCTCATTCGTAATTTACCGACCATTTACCATCAATGATAGGTTCCAAATTTGTATCATTTATCAACGTTTTTAGAAATTTACATGGGGTCTCAGACTATTAAGTTTTTATTCGACATTTGTGAATTGAAATAATAAAAAAAAACATAATTTTCCTATAAAAGGTACAATTTGTTCTTTAATATTGCTACAAAATATAATTTTAGAATTCAAGTCAAGATTGTCAAAGGTAAAAGTACACTAAAAAAAAACATAAAGTGGATCTCAAGATATTATTCTGAATAATGATTTAAAATAAACCATGTAAATCTAGAAGTTTATAAGACGTAAAATTAAAAATTGTCCTGATAAATATTCTATACTTAGAAACATATTATCACTATATTTTATAATATTTGAAATTCGACTTTCAAATATTTAACAAATCAAGGGGTTGGGAAAATCAAAACTAACAAAGCACAATTTATAAAAAAGCACATTAATAAGATATGTATCGTTATGCAGAAAATTCTATGAACACGTATGAACGATCCATTTTATAGCACTTCTTACAGTATATATTGTTGTTGAACGTGATTTTCAAGCACTGATTGTCTTGTCCGATTAATAGAGAAATTCGGATATACGAAATATAAATATTTAGAATATAAGTTACATATTTCAAATATTCGAAAATATGGCAAAACGTTAAATGACTTTTCACAGGGATTTAGCAAATATACTATACGAATTAGAAAAAAAATACTGATCAATTTATAGCATTTTTAAAACAAAATTTATTTAAATTAAATAGCCTCATTCGTTCCGTTTTTTATTTCCCATAATCTATTATGAATGATTTAGCCCTATATTTACAAATTGCAAAATTAGTGATAAGAGTAAACATTTTATAGCAATTTTATAGAATAAAAGTTGCTCTGAAAGTATATAGGTATTGAATATTAGTTTTACAGTAATTTTAAAAAATCCAGTGTAACTATTTAAATAAGCATCAGGCAAAATGCGATGTTTTAAATTATTCCTCATAAGTGTACTATAAATATCCTATAAAATTTATCCTTTTTAGATGGGGTCGAATAAGGAGCACCTGATAGACAGAGAACACTTATTGGCAATTTCATCAAAATATTGATATTTATTTAATGAATCTGATAAAATGCAAGTAATATGACATTTTCCCATTAATCTACATTTTACTGCAAGGGTAGGTGTTAAAATTTCGTTTCCCAAATAATACAAAATGGTGTCCCTATAGGTTAGCATACGATTTCTTAAACTTCCAATAGGCATTCTTTTGACCCTACACTGAGAAAAGAAAGAGGGTGCGATTAACTTTGTTCCTGAGAACTTTAACACTTTTTAGGTGTAAAAATATATCAACATTTTTTATTGTTAATTTTACACCTTTTTAGGGGTAAAAATAACATGAAAAAGAGTAATTTAAACCCCTAATACACCTAAAAATGGTAATATTTACACCGATTTTGGATAAATACTGGAGGGTAAAATTAACATTTCCGGAATGTTGTTTTAACTTTTTCGGATTTCTTTCAGTGTTGTATGCTAATCATTAGCGTTCTGGTGAAACTGAAATTATTAAACTTAATTTGCTAAGTAATTTTTCTAATAGATGTATTTTTGCCCAGTAGATATTCCATTCAAACTGCTCAAACTATAAAAATTCTCTCACAGTGTCACGAGATGAGTGATCCAGCATCATTTCCCAGATGCATCACTGTCGGATTCAATTGCACAATTCTAGAGGCTACTGCTTGGACCACTCTGGATTTCGTTTGACATTAATTTTTATTGACAGGCGAGAGTGCAGACAATTCTGTGCATTTCGTGAACCACCGGAATTATTCATTAGCCCCTTGTGCAATTTACTGAAGCATTGGAGCATGGTGCGAAGGTCTTTTGCCTTCTTCACGCCCAAAACAATAACAATTCACGGATGATGGCTCTAATGAGGCTGAATTCTGTGTTAGTGGGATTAATATGGACGACTCTGTGCGCTCTTTTTCCCAAGACATGAAATTTTCCATCTGTAATAACAATGTTGATGGTCTTTTCCATTTAGGATTTCTACCATCACTGAGAGAGTGGAAGTGATAGGGAAAATATTGGGATTTTCTTGAGTGTTTCCGCCTCGACAAAAAAGGTCGTCATCTCACATAAGAATTGTCGGAAGAGATTTTTTTTTGCCATAAAACTTGAAAATTTCTGAATCGCCATAAAATACAGAAAACCAGACACTTTAGAATTTCTTAAAATAATAATTCTTGTAAAATTCTCTCCTTTGCAAAGCGTCTTGCAAAAAATCAATTTGCGAGATTTATTGCATAAAACACCGAAAATTTTCTGCAAGTCGAGGAATTTCCTATGCAGACGAGTAATTGCCAGGATAATTGAGGCAATTTCCTGGATTTTAGACACAATTTTCTTCAATCTAAGGGGCTGTTGAAGACTTCCTTGGCCTCCAGGTAAAATGTTAAGGAAATTTGAGAAGACTTTTTTGGGGGGAGTAATCGAGTAAAAGCCAGGTGAATCATATTGCATTCTCAAGAGGGGTTATCCTGTCTGCATTTTTTTAAAGTGTTACAGAAAAGGGCACAAAAAGGGTTACATTGCCATCTCACATCTGTTTTTGATACCTTTTTTTTTCATTGAACAAAAAACTATCTTTGATGTTCATTTGTGAACACGTTTTATGAGTTTTCTGTGATTGTGAATTTTTGCCGATTTTTTCTCGTTGACTGAAAGACAAGCCATCATCCATCAATAGATATGTTCGATCTTTTTTAGCTATTTCCTCTCTTTTTGTGCAAAAATGCCTATTCACTAATTGATACATGTAATATTTTGCTGGGAAATTCAATACTTTTGATCTCATTTCTCAAGCGCCAAATTGCTGATATTTGGATTAAAAAATTCACTTCTTGAAGACGTTCACTGGAAGACAGATAGACTTTCTCATTTTAATTAATTGTGGAAAGTTTTATGACAAATTTTCTGTGTTTCGGGAAACAGCTAAAATTCGTGGCTAATTTGTCAGATGCTACTTTTGAATTGTTTGCACATTACAACTGGAGAGGCTAATAACTTACAGAAAATATTGCGGGAAATGCTTCTTTTTTTTGTAAACAGATGACAAAATCCCTGAGAGCGTTGAAATTGAGAAAGAAATGGCAAAGTGTCCTAGCTTTGCGGAATGCTCGAACTCACGAGAAAGAGCTTTCCGTGAATTAGTTTTTCGTATGATTTTTGTTTGTAGCTTACTGGTCTACTAGAGATCAAAGGAGAATGGTCAAAACTATATGGGCGCTGGTCCCGGAATCGCCACAAACGAGAGTAGGCGCATTTTGTAGGTACTAATATAAGATTGAAAAATTGCCGAGACCCAAGACGATAAACGCTGGGAGTCCTTGTAAAAATGCCTTTATCCTTTCGAAAAATCGCTGTTTTGACAACGAATTACGCAAGAACGGCTAAAGTGATCTTGATGAAATTCGGTATAGGGTCACTGTATGACTTAAAGTTTTTATCCATGCATATCACCCCCTCCTCCCACCCTCCATTCTGATAGCCGCCATACAAAATGGGGGCGTTTTACCTTATAACTCCTTTCTAAGAGGAGGTAGAAAGCTGAAATTCGACAAGGGAACAAAGCTTAGGGAATACTTTTAAACCATATATAATATCTCCCTACTCTGTCCCCCTTTCTGGTAGCCCTCATACAAAATGAGAGCATTTTACCTTGTAACTCCTTTCTGAGAAAAGATAGAAAGTTGAAATACAGCATGGGAACAAGTCTTAAAGAAGACTCTTTAACCATAATGACGAAACTCTTCGTCCATCACCCCTTCTGGTAGCCCCCATACAAAATTAGACTATTTTACCTTATAACTCCTTTCTAAGAGGAGGCAGAAAGCTGTAATTCGACTAGATGTCTATAAATGCATATAAAATCTAGAAAATTATTGTTAACGTTATTAGTTATTCATTTCTTTTCATTCTTTTACAAACTAACTACCTCTTCTCAGAAAGGAGGTCAAAATGCTCTCATTTTGTATAGGATTACTAGAAGGGATGGTGTAGGAGCGGGTTAACATGTATGGTTGAAAAGTCTTCCCTTGGTCATCATGGTCCCTTGGTCGTCATGGTTGAAAAGTATTGTTCCCTTGTTGAATATCAGCTTTCTACATCGTCTTAGAAAGGAGTTATAAGGTAAAGTGCCCCCATTTTGTATGAGGGCTACCAGAACGGAGGGTGGAGGGAGGGGGTGGTATGCATAAACAAAAAGTTTAAAACATGCAGTGACCCTATACCGAATTTCATCAAGATCAGTTAAGCAGTTCTTGTATAATTCGTAGTCAAAACAACGATTTTTCGGAAGAATAATGGTCTTTTTTACAAGGACTCCCAGCGTTTATCGTCCTGGGTCCCGGCATTTTTCTCAACCTTATATTAATATCTTCAAAATGCGTCTACTTTAATCTTTGTATGAAGATGAACCAGCGCCCATATACTTTTGGTCATTCTTCATCATTGTAAAAAATAGTTTTTATGCTCTAGAACTGTTCCTCCATGGTTTAGAACATTGATCCTAGAACAAAAGTTGTTACCTATACTAATGTCTATCCAATGACATAGGTCCCATTCGTGGCGATTCCGGGACCGGATTTGACCATTCTCCTTTACTCATAAATTACAACAGCATATGAAAATGAAGAATATCGGTACTTAACCGATTCATTACACTGAGAAAAAAACGGGGATGCGATTAACTTTCATTCCTCATTACTTTAATACATTTTAGGTGTAAAAATATATCAACATTTTTTAATGTTAATTTTACACCTTTTTAAGGGTAAAATTAACATGAAAAAGGATAATTTTAACCCCTAATACACCTGAAAAGCATAATATTTACACCGATTTCGGATAAATACTGCAGGGTAAAATTAACATTTGCGGAATGTTATTTTAACTTTTTTGGATTTCTCTCACTTTTAGTGTACCAATGAAGACTGATGCAGTCGGGTTCGAAATTTCAATACCTTTCCAAAAAATCCAAATTTATCCAAATCGGTTGAAAAATAGATCCTCACAGTAGAAAATACTTTTTCCTTCAAAAATTAAACATGGCGTTTTTTTTAGGTTATAGGTATGTTTGGACGAACATTTTGCCTGGACTACCTCTAGAACACATTCGAAAATAATTGAAAAAACTTGGGCAAAATTTTGAGAAAAAAGAAAAAAAATGGTTTGGAGAAGCGGAGGGGGGTGAACGTCTGGAGATATTGTTTTTATATTGGGGGTCATCGAAGACCGAAAGTCGATATGTTTTACCGTTCAAGCTCCAGCATGGTCACAAGTTAACAAAAATACGATTATATAACTGCTCTCTCTTTAAGTTCGAGCAGTAAAAAAATAATTCACATTACTCATTACGTGTACGATAATATTCTAGAGGTTGTTATTCTAGTAAAGTTATAGATTTTAAACGATTTTTTCGTGTTTAAAAAATACTTGCTACAGCACTGTTATAATTCTTATTGTTGAGATATTCGTCATACAATAAGATTTTTTTGTAATTGATTTTAATAAAATTCATCTATTAAAATCAACTAAAAGATAGTAGAAATTATCAAGCAAAATAAGACTTTTTTTAGATAAAACAAACCGGACCTTTTTGAATTTAATATCGCTCTTGGTATAATTCAATATTTCGGAAATAAAAATTAACCATTACGACAAAAAAGTTAATTTAAGATCGTAATTTCGAAAAGTAAATTAATTATTCAAGGAACAGAATACAACAGTATTTCAGTATAACAGATTTACTCATTTCACAATTCCAAAATGATAAATGTAACATTAAGTTTCGAAATGTAACTTTATAACATTTTTGCAGTATGCTGTCAGTTAACCCTCTAACGGGTAAGACCGCCTCCAGGCGTTCTTCACAAAAATCACATTTACAGTGACAATAAAGGTTTTATTTATTTAAAAGTGCTATAGTGTCCTCGGTAATAGTCTTATGAACATCTTTTGAAAGTTTGAAGTTTGAACTCATTTTGACTCTTCGTTTTGTTGCTATTCCCAGTTTTGTGTGACAGGTCAGAGAAAAAGCAACAAAAAATATTTGTGCAAAAAAACTCATTTCCAATTTCCATAAAAATACCGATTTAAAGTTATCTGACTAAAATAAGTTTATTTTTTTACTAAGAGATATGTCATTCTATTTTGTATATTTTATTTAAAAATTTGAAAAAAATAAAAATGTGAATTTTAGAAGAAAAAAGAGTTTAAATTTTTTTTATATTTTCTCACCTAGCGCCTAAACTAAAAAAGATAATGAAGAATGGATGGTTTTTTCGACTTTATTGGATCATAATTATCCTAGAAAACATTGTTTTAGAACTTTTTTTTCGCATATTAAAGAAAACACCGTTAGAGGGTAAAGAGTTTGTTTTCAGTTTAGTACAGTAGAAATGTCTCGGATAAAGGGGAACTGGTGTGTTGCACGAGATAATTGGCGATGTTTCCGGTTTAATTCATGATTTTAATTAAACTTAAATAAATCAGCAAAATACAAACTGTATGATATTAAATTCTTATATCTATAAATATTAAAATAATATATCCAAAAATTTATTATCATTTATTAATAAATTCAAAATGTATAATTTATCATTTTAAATTTATCGATTTTAGGATAACAATTCTACTAGTTGTTAAATAGAATATTCTATAGGAATTGGTAATTTTTACCATCGTATTTTTCTTGGTATTACTAACATTAGCAATAGAAAGATTTAGTCGAGAAATTTATGGCAGTTTTGTCATTGCCTTAAAGACTGAATGGAGTGAAACTTTTGTAAGTAGCAGAACCGTATGGAGTGCCTTTAATAGATTTGTTTGGAAATAAGTAATTTATCTCTGCTATTTATGAGACATTTTCGATTTTTTAAATGTTTTTATTTTGAATTAAAATCGAATAGAAGCGCTGAAAAATCATTTTTGCAGTCACGTAGTAAATAACAATGCCATTCCCATTAATTGAGTACCCTCTCGCCAAGCAATCTCTTTTGCGAATTAAAGCGGAATTGTTCCGTGGAAGCGGAAGATTAGAAAAAAATCCACTATATCGTGGGTGTTTCTGGGAAGGAAAGTAATAAGCTTGCATAAAAAATTCACCTCTTGATACGCCAGCACTCCTCTTGACGCCACAGAGAACGCCATTGTCTCTGTACTCCATTGTTGTGTCGAAATCCAATCGACTCATAATTCCACCCGCCCAATCGACAATCACTTCCTGGCCACACGGTCGAGCATACTGCTCGAAATCTACTCTCATTCACAGATCTATTCAGCCCAATAAATTATCTCAGAGGAATTCCTGGCTGAACTGACTGGAAAAAAATTCCTCTCAAAACTTCCTCATACAAGGCACTTGATTTCACGTTCTTATCACTGTTTTTATTTTTTATTTTTGCAACGCTCTCTATAATCACTTTGGCACAAGCAAATTTTGATTTGACACAGTTTTCTAGAACACTTCTTGGGGCTAAGACTTATCAGAATTCACTCCCCATTCTAGTGTCAGGCGATTAGTTTTCCAGCACCAACTTCCTGTTTCTATTTTTGCACTGAAAAATTGATAAGTTGGGTTTTTGTGTGGAGACCAACAAACAACAAAAACATTGCCCAACAGACCAAAAGTCTCCCGAGGAAATCTCTGTGTAAACACTCAGAGAAAATTTGAAAGAAAAGTGTTCTTAAAATGCTCTGCTACTTTAAGAATGGATAAGAGTGGACCAATGATTATAATTCTGGTACGAAATACAGTAGACTCTCTCTCAATTGGGCATTTGGGGCACAATGTCATACGGTTTATCGATAGATTTGGGCGTCAAAGCCTTTGTAAATTCTACAAAAAGCACTCAATTATAAAGAACCAGGATAAAATAGGAAGAACTACAGCGAATTTGAGCAAATTAGAAAAAGAGCCGATTAAGTCTTAAATGACAAGATTGAGAAAGTGATTGATTTTCGAACTTTTTCCGTTTTAAATTTGAATTTTATGGCACACAATTGTGGGAGTATAACATAACCAAAGCTTTAAAAGCATTGGAAAAGTATATTCAATGAAAAAAAAATGTTCGTTAAACTTTCATTATTTAAAAACTGAATTTAGAGTATGCGGAATCTATGCGGTATTGAAGAGTTGTTTGCAGGATTTAATGCTATAAAAATTGAGAATTTTTGTTAGATTTTGAATTAAAACTTAAATTTTATTACAAGAGATCTTCAAGGTTTTGATTATATTTCTTTATATGATTTGTATAAGTCGTTCCTATAAAAGGCCTTGGATTTAAAAGGCTATAAATATTACTTAGTGTTTAAAATTTATAGTTCAAATTTTATAGCAAAGAGCTTATGGTTTTATTTAGGTTTTACTCCTATTTATGAGTTGCAAATCTAAAAAATCTTTGGACTTTAATGTTTGGAAATTTCCTGAGCTTTGTTTAAAGTTCAAAAATCGAAATAATTTTAAAAATTCGATTTTTTGATGAAATTTCGGAATTTGCTTTAAGAAAAGGTATTTTTGCTACAATGTGTCACCATTTATTGAAATTTAAAACTAATATTTATTGAGTTTCACTTATTTTAAATTTTAATTTTAAAGAAAGATTGAGAAGACTTGTCTTTTTATCAATCTTTAAATAGAATTGAAGGACAAGGATTTTGATATATTTCTCAAAGCTACTAAAAGTGCTTAATTATTAAAGTCACACATTATTCTTCTACCAGCCATTATTAAGCTTGAAACGGACATTTCTCTAATCCTTAAAGAATAACCCCGAAAATTAAACTACCCTCAGTTCCAGATTTTCTTTCAGTGTATTTGGAGATAACTTCCCATAATTTCTAGCAATCTCTCAGTGGCATTTGGTGGTTCCTGGATGCAGAGAGTGTGGGCAAAAAGGTTCCCTAAGAAAGACCATGTGTTTGAAAAGACTTCTTCTGATTTATGCAGTTGACTGTGTGGGTGAAGGAGGAAATCCGACATCCGGAGTTTGTGGTTTGCAGTGGCTCTTTTCTCCCAGCTTTTCCTTATCATCCAGAACCACATTCAGCCGCGCATAAAAATTCCATTAGACAAAACACCCATTGATGCCACTAAATTGATTCTTGAGCATTAAAACTGCCATTGACTTTTTTTTCCAGCAGAATATTTCATTTCACCTTCTTGAAGAAATTTAATCATCATGAGATGGGTTGTTTGTCATTCTGTGAGATGCACTTCTGAGAGATTCTACTGAAATTTATGGGCCATTTTTCAGCAATTTACTGTCAATATCCGATTTACAGAGCTTTTTGAGTGCCTTTTAAATATGAAACGATTGCAAATGATGGAAAACGACGACTAAGAAATTTTGGTGTTTAAGGTGTAGCGCAAAGTGCGAATTTTCCAAACTGAAGCTTTTTTTTTCGACTATTGAAATATTCAATTTTTCTAAGAAGTATGTCCGAAATATAAAGACAAAAATGTTTTATTTTCAAGGATTGGCTTTGCGAATTAACCAAACAAACGACAACGATAAGCTTTTGTGGTCGAAATTGAAGTTTTCTGATTTAAATTTGATTTTTTCTGTTTTCGAAACAGAGTTTTAGAATGAATTATAGTTCACTACGGCGTTATCACTCTTGCACATTAAAATTTTAATGTGATTCACATTAATTGTCGCTTGTGAGCGTCCAAATATGTTATTTGTGTGTTTGAGTCACTTAATATTTGTGCTTTTTCTATTTATTGATAAAGAAGTGGACTTGGTCTGCAAAAATAAGTTTAAATTTACCTAAAGCATAAATATTTTTCACATTAAAAAATTAAAGAGAAAATCACATTAATTTCTCGCATTAATGCTATAAATCAATTTATATCAAATTTTGCGGTCCAAGTCTACCTTTTAATCAACAAATAGATCAAATTTTAAATATAAAATGATTCAAACACACAAATTACACATTTGGACTCTCACCAGCGACAATTAATGTGAATCATATTAAAATTTTAATGTGCAAGTGTGATAACACAGTTACACAGTGCAAGTGAACTAATAATGCCAGTTGCACTATTTTTTGATCAAAAACAAAGAGTTTAGTTTAATGCAAAGTCTTGCAATTAAAATATTAAATTTGAAACCAAGATTTTTTAAATAGGGTAAAATTAGGTAATTTGGAACCATTTATAATTTGGGACATTCGAGATTTTCTCACTGTTTCATATAAGCAAAGTGAAAACGAAAAAAAGAAAAAGACGATTAAGAAGAAGAGAAACAGCTTTTCATCCTTTTGAATCTCTAAAACAGTGAGAAAATCTCAAATGTCCCAAATTGTAAATGGTTCCAAATTACCCCATTTTACTCAAACTTTAATATATTTTTGCAGCAAATTCTTAAAACAATTGACTGTTAAAAAATTTTGAAAAATTACATTGACATCAATTTAGTTCTTCGTAATGTGATAAATATTATTAATATATTTCAAAATCATTAATGTTTCAGAAATATTAATGTAAACTTCTGCTAATTTATTAAAACTTTTTTAATTCAGGTTGCAGTTACATTCAAAAAGAAAGTTTGGTGACATTCTTGACGTTCGGTTATGATTATCGAATAAAACAAATATTACTAAATTTATCATTGTTTTTCTTAGTTTACAATTTGATTTTTCATTATTGAAGGCTTTTAATAGATTTTTCAATAATTAATGAGTGTGTAAATATAAATAAGATTATGTAGCTGGAAAAAATATCATTTAAATGGTTTCACCGTAGAAGATCTCCATAATTCGAATGACATTTCGGTCCCAAATTTGAGAATATCTACTTTTTATATTATTGATAGTCAATATAACAATTCCAATTTAAAATAACAACAGCAATTAAAGAAGTGTGTCCAGTTTTTAAAAAGTTTTCGAAGCCGAATTTTCGACAATTTTTTTTCTCATAAATTGCAATTTATATGTAATTAATTAAACATGGGAATGAATTATTTCCTCCTATTAATCTTGAGTTAATTTCGAAAGTTATCTAATTTTCGACAATATTTTAAATTTCTTCCTTGACCTCCTCGATAATTAATTTTTAAACAATTTTACTAATAGGGTAAGTATGCCAAATTTCGGCATAGTTGCATGCAAGCGTCAAAGTCTCAAGTTTGAAATGTAATATTTTAAATAAAAATTGATTTTTTTATTCTTTCTTTTGTAAAAGTGTTTCTTGGAACCTTGTAAAGAGTTTACTGTCTTTATTTACTCTAAAATCATTCTTAATACATTTTAAAATGAATAAAAATTTGGTGCCCTATTTCGGCCACCTTCATTCTCATAGTTCCTTGCCCTTCGGGAATTCTTCCAATATCTTTTTCACGTCATCTCGTTTGTCGAAGCTACATTTTTTGTTATTCTTTTGCATTGTATAATCTCTAGAGTACGTAAAATCTAAAGGTTCATGGAAATTCAAGGAACAAAAAAGGTGGCCGAAATTGCAAGCTGGCCGGAATTTGGCACACTTACCCTATATTTCCAAAAATTTGATATGTAACAATTCATTGGAAAATTGAAATTGAAATTCAATTAAATAATATAAAATTTAGCAATCACAACATAAATCATGGAACTTGATCTTTTGGGATTTCGTGTTCGAAAAGTCCTGATGTGCATTTTAAGAAAACATTTTTCAAATTAATTCCCTGACAAATTCCTTGACCAATTGTACTAATTTGTGGTCAAAACAGTTTCTACACTTATATTCTCCGCTTTGAAATACAACGAGTGCTTTTAATTCCATCATCACAATGTGCGACGCATAAACAGACAAAATTCCTCAACAACCACTAATTGCCCTGGATGTCAAAATTAAAGAACTTCAATTGCCAATAGGAACAGTGTTGGGCTGTGCATAATTTGTTGCTAAGAGGCGATTTAATTGAAATTTATGAACATGTTTGTATGCCTTTTGGGATTAATTTTTGTTTTTAAATTATGCTGGAGACTGGGACTAGTGGAGATAAACATTATCTCGTGAAAGACTAACAATAATGGCATTGATTGTCATTTAAATTGGTGGTTGGTTAGAGGGGTATCGTTTAAGCATCTGTCTTAACGCATTTCAATAGGTGCTGCTGAGGAATTGGAGGAATTCAGGTGGATTTTTGCACCTCTTCTGGCGGGGGGATGGCTTTCTTGTTCTTTGAGACAATGTTCTTTCGGTGATGGCTTTCGGAAGAATAATGGAAGAAAATAAAGGTAGAGTAAAAAGAGAATAAAACAGCCTAAGATGGGTTCTCTCTTGCGTTTTGAATAACACATCTTTCTTGTTCTTGGTGGAAGAGGCACCTCTTATTTGGTCTTTAGCTCGTGCAACAATCGAGAGACTTTCTTGGGCTGGTTGATGGTGGCTTGTTGGGGACTCAAAAGGGGAGGAAATTGGGTGGATGATCTCTTACGAGACTTAACACACACATTGAGGCACAATATCCTTTTTTGGCGCATTCCACTTTAGCCGACAAACCATTTGTGACATGTTGAATGCACTTTATTCCATTCTTGGTCACACACTCCTCATTCGGCACAGAGTCACGAAAATTTATCCACAGTCTTTGTTATATATATATATATATATATATATATCTACAATCCACCACATAAAACCATTCGTCCCCGCAAAATTACTGCCTTTTCGATTAAGCCGCGATTTGAAAATAGCAACGTGCGAAAGACGTTCTTCCCAGTTGAACGCCTGAACAGCAACTGAGTCGATGTTGAGGAGAATTGTGCTCTCGAAGCCGAACATTTTCCTCTTGCCCCTGTTTCTACGCCGTTCGCAGACTAGGAGGAATGTTTTTCAACACAAGTTCAATGTGTATGCTTAGAAGAGTTCAGAGACTTGATGTGGTCAGCGAGCAGTCGACAGTCTCTTGGCACATGAATTAATATTCATCCACTCGCCAATCATTTGGAGCCAAGAACTTTTATCTCGATCGTATTTTCGGTAAGAAATTGAGACTACCGAATTCCCAATGAATGCGGCTTATTAAGACTCGGGAAATGGCAAAGGCATTCTGCATTATGATCTTCATTTAGCAAAAAACAATTCAGAGTTTTTCTGAAATTTAATAGTCATAAGAATTTCCTATTCGGCACTCGGAAAAAAAACATCTATCCCGAAGTATAGGCTTATTGGTGAATATAAGTTTGAGTGTTGAGTTGTAGGATTATATCCCGGGGAATGTATGAGATTTTTGGAACCCAAATCTGCATAGTTAGTATTGGCCGAGATACACCACCTGGTTAGGATACAGGTTTAGCCCAGATCTCCAAGGTTTCCAAATCTTAAATAATAAGCAATTTTTGTGGTTTTCCTAAATCTAATAGATCATTTGTCTTTAATATTGAATCCTATGTCATATTTTACCAAAAATCCACACTGATAGAAAATTAGAGAAGTTGAGCCATAGGGCTAAGTGTTAGGTCCTTGACAGACTTGAGGATTAGCCGAGAGACAGCTTAGCGTAGTTATTTTCGAAATAATGACCAATGTCCTGGACACACTTACGACTAAAGTCCAGAGACGACTAAGCTCGTTCATAGCTAAGTCAGTTCCTGACACACTCCAAACGAGGCTTAACGTTTTCTGGCACTCACAAAACATAATTTTCGTGGGTTTTTATGCAGATATTTCTATTGAAATGCACTAGCAGTCCTTTGAAAATGAAACTACTTTCAAAAGACTTCACAATTCACGTATAACAAGAATTATTCACTAGAATCGCCTAAATTGGCTTAAGTCGCGAATTAGCTTCCACCTTACAAATAATTGTAATTAACAATTATTATTGCACGTGTACTGAGACATGATATTACAAATAGTTTCATTTTCAGAGGAGTATTAGTGCATTTCAGTAGAAATATCTGCATAAAAACCCAGGAAAGTTATGTTTTGTGGTGCTAACCCTCATTTGTAGTGTGTCAGGAACTGACTTGGCTATGAACTAGCTTAGTCGTCTCTGGACTTTAGTCGTAAGTGTGTTCAGGGCATAAAGCACATTTCTATCATTTTCCACTAAGCCGTCTCTCGGCTTAAGTCATAAGTGTGTCAAGGACTTTAAAGTCGTAAGAGAATAATAGCACACTGGGGTCCACCTCAAAACCTGTCTCTTATATGAGTTTCAGACCTGAGATTTACCTTTCTCTTCCCTCATGTTACCGGTTCCTAAACAGCAAGGAAGTCTACTGAAGTTTAAGTATATTATGGGTTAATTTCCCTTATTTTGCTATTTAGAGTCAAAAGTTCTTTGAAATTATTGAAGCCAAACAATGTAGTTTGATATCAGCTCAAATTGGGACACCTTTGAAATAGGTCTTTTTTTCCTATTGTCAAATAGAACTAGACTTTATCATGATATAATTTAGCTTCACAAACAAAATTAAAATATGGTAAGACTCAGTTACATTTAAAAATAGAAGAAAAGGTGCTTAGGGGAGACTGGGGCAAAAAGTCACAAATCGAAAAATTCAAAATTCAATATCTTCCAAGGTAAGAAAGATAGCGGCTCAAATTTTTTTTCTACAGATAGCCTCCATAGACATTCTTCAATGACGTAAGTTTCTTAGAATTCGAACAAGGAATTTAGAAAATTAGAAAAAATATCTAAGTTTTTAGCTCTATTTTTGAAATATTTTCCTTGCAGAAGTTAACAATTATTACCTACTTATTTTCCAAAATTGATGCACTGGTGAATATTTTCTAAATAATTTGGATTCTTTGAATACGAATCCGCTATCTATTTAAGAATTTCACAAAAGTTCTTTTCTCCAGAAATCCTTTTATTAAAAATGGCAACTTGGGGTAAAAAGTAACAAAAGGCATAGAGCAAAAAGTAACAAAAAAGCGAAGCAATTTCTGATGTCTCACGGCGAAAAGAAACGTCATTATGATGTCTCGCCGCTTGTTGTTTGCATTGGTCAAACGATTTGCAGTCTTTTGTGTGTTTTTTCTAAAATAGTTTGAAAAGCGCTTTTCTCGTTTTCTCACTTTTCTCGTAGAGAAAACGGTGTCTTACAAAGGTGTAGATGAATAAATCTTCTATGAAAATATGTCCTCTAGGTATTTTTTCAAATTTACGGAATCTCGTAATGAAGCGAATCAAAATATGATAATACCCCCATGTCTGGTACTATTTACCCCAGCATTTTTGAGAATAGTCATAAAATTATCTTTTAGAAATTGGCTCGATAAACGTATTTCCTGACAAAACAGAGGAAAATTACTTTCACAAAGTTGTAGAGCGGTAAATTTCCTATAAAACTGCGCTAATTAGAAATTTTTGAAGCGCTCGAGTAGCTCGTAAAAAAATAAAATATCCGTTTTGTGACTTTGCCCCAGTCTCCCCTATTCAATGTTACAGTTTTAAAGGGGGATAGATTTTATTAATTTAAGACCAGAAATAGGGGTTTTTAGTAGTATTGTAAATTATCAGTTGGGATTTGATTTGGGATGGAAGAATTGGAAAGAAATAGGTTTTCTTATGCCCTAGACAGAATTGTGCCTTAAGCCGAGAGGTGGCTTAGTAGGAAACTGAACGGAAAGTAGTCTAAACATTATTTTGATTATAATTACATTAAGCCATCTCTCGACTTAGGTCGCAGGTGTGTCCAGTACATTAGGCCAACTAACCGCCATAGCTTTTAGTATACAGCCGATCCAGGCAGACTACCTGAGAGATCCTATCCCACCTTTCTTCTAAGACGTTCTAGACCAGGTTGTCTATGAGTCTCTAACTACCGTAACAAAGTCCCGGAAGGCAACTAACACCGCAGAGACCGCAAAGAATTAGGCCAAGAAAGGTCTTGAGCGATTTGAGTAGTAACGTTTCTAATGGGTAAGATTTTTCCTAAAGTGCTCTACAGTCTACACACTGAGAGTAATTTTTGTAAAAATGCTTTTTTAAAGAAAATTTCCTCTATTATTGTTGGGAAGTTGAGAATATTTATTACCAAAGGGATATCGCCATTCTAATTTTTAAAAATTATTTAGTAGGGGAAAGTGCTCTCCCTTCGAACGTTCATGCCTTCGAATAATCTGAATTTTCTTTTGTTTTTCGTAAGAGATTTACACTAAATTATCAATAATTGATCATAATCCAACTAATGCCCAGCGCACAATAACTTTTGTCTGTAAACACACTCTTAGAAAAAATTAGTTCGTACAAGCTCATATGCAGTTATTAGAACTATAAAATATAGTAAATATAGACCCAACTATATATTTTGTTTGGGTAACTAAATGAAATAGTTGACCACAGTTAGTTAAAGTATCCTTTTCATTTAGTTATCACAACTAAATCAAAATAGTAATGGGTACTATAACATATTAGTTCCAATTACTAAATAAATGGGGTTGATACTCATCTTATTGGCTGTAATAACTATATCATATTAGTTGTGGTTACTATATAGCATTCATTGAGATGCATATTTCTTATTAGTTGCTTGAAATTCGAAAGAGCTTCAACGCATTACTAAAATAAAAACCACTCTTTACTATTGGAAAAGTAGTCATAACTTTATGAAAATATAGGCCCATCTATTTACATTGGTTGTGAGAACTAAAAGGAATTAGTGACCAATATTAGTTGGGATAATGATTTCATTTAATTAACACAAGCAAATATAATTGTATTAAAGCATTATGAAATAATTGCCGCAACTTATCCACCTAAATATTGTCTTATATTCTCACTACTAATAAATTTATTATGAGTATAATGTTTTAAGAATATAACAACTATTTTAAATAGATTTGATAATAATCGCCCGAACAACTAATTTTCATTAGTAATCACGTCTAAACTTTTCTAAGAGTGCATGTTTTCAAAATTTCCTATGAGAAAGAGCGAGATGACTAGATCTAGATCTCACTCACTCTTATTGAAATGTCAAAAACATGTCTACTAAACAAAAGTTATTGTGCGTTGGGCATAATATTTAATAGAAATGTGTAAGTCTATTAGGAAAAACTAAAAGAAAATTTACATTATTCGAAGGCATGAACGTTCGAAAGGAGAATACTTTCCCCTAGTCCTAGTAAGTTCTAATTTATTTGATTTTAGGATTTGATTCGGAAAGAGTTAATTCTCGTATTTTTTTTTTGCTTAAGTATGGGGTTACTCACATTTAGTTGTAGTAAACTGTCATTAGTTTTTGCTTGTCACTCACCTGAAAAGATACAAAATAAATATGTTTTTAGAAATCTCATTTAAGAATATATTTATTTAATATTTGTTGTGACTTCAATTGTCAAGATTTTCCATAAATAATATTATTTATAAACGTAAATTTAAATTTTCTGAGTCTAGATTGACATTGAACCTGTTCTTTTGCCTATACCTAAATATTTAAAAAGGTTAATAAACTAAGAATAATTCATCACCTAAAATCCTAATTTATTTTATCAAGTTCCTTCATCTCAAAGATAATAATATTATTGCTAAATATCTATAAATAACTTTTCGGTCACTTTGCGTTCATCTCTGAATGACTTTTGGGTGTAAAATTCAATAAAAACCATTTCGGTGTTGATTGGTGTCGGTTGATGAGGTTGAAAATTGACTTGGACCCCGCGAACAGGCTGGCGTGAGAAGCGCGTCTTTTATTGACTGGCATTTTGAGTTATTTTGATTCCCATTCAATAAATTACTCGAGAATAAAATTGAGTGTTTCACCGAACTTTTATTGCTGCAATTTTCCCCACAAAATTCCAGTTAGTTTCACGCAATTCCTCTTAAACATAGCGATTGTCCACATTTCTTGCAGAAATAATTACCCGATAAATATTGACTCTGAGAATTTGCTGCATCGGAAAGTAGTTCAATTGCAATAGATATCTGCTATAGAAGATGAAAAAAAAAGTCTTGGCAAAATTCCCTCAAGGAGATGCTTCGAGACAGAAGAATTCCATGAAAAATCCCATTTTTATGGCCAATCAATGACTTTCCTGCTCTATAAGTTCGTCTCTATGCTTTTTGATATGTAAATTCCGAGGGGCATAGAGAAGGTCGGGGGTTAGAGATGAAAGGGTGAATGCTAGTGAATGGGAAAATTTCAATTTCACAGAAGATAAGCGTAATCAGAAAATTATTTTCTTTTTTGAAATATTATGTATGAGACATTCAAGTGGTTTTTGGGTTCCCTTATTCAAAAGCTCTGTAATGCTAACGGGTATGTCATTCTTTGAATTGTGTGTCGATCATGAGAGTATATTTCATAAGTGCTCTTTTGTTTACACTCATTTATGTGAAAGTGTCTTAGCTAAAAAATATCAATCTTGGCTTAATGTGAAAGTGTCTTGGACAAAATCTTGTTGATTTTCAAAGATGCAAATTGAACTTTGATTTTAATTTTCGCACGACATTGTGAAAACTCATAAAATATCTCACTAAGAAAGTGTTGCAAAGTATTTGGAATTTGGATAAATATTATTCTCACAACAAAGTGGAGATAACCATACTTTAGGCATTAAACACATTTCGAAGTCGAACAGGAAAATTGTGGAACTACCAATAGGCGAAAATATCTGTATTTTGGCGATCTGTTACATTTCGAATTATGGAAAAAATATAATAAAAGCTGAATTGTGGAAAATAGCAAGACGTTAGCTGAGACACATACCACATAGATTAGTATCTAGTGTAGGAATAAATACGTTTTTAAAATTTTTCAATATCCCTATTCAAGATTAAATATAATATGCCAAATATTCTATATTTTAAATTGAAATTTATCTAAAAAATATGTGGATATGTTAAATTTATTTTAGCGTGGTTAGGTATCTTAGCTAACCTTGCAGTGCAGAGCAAGATCTCTGGCCGGTTCAAATTAACAATTAGCTGATATTCTTTACAATTTTTTTTATTTCTTTATAATCAAATTCAGTAAAACAATGTACATATAGTTGAAAGTTTAAGAAAATATTTAGAACCTCTTAACATTTTTAATTTATAATGTTTTTTTTTAATATTTAATGTTGAACTCCTTATAATCTTTTAGTAACATAGTACTATAAAGTAAAATTTTAGTCTCGATAATAGATTTCCCTCGATGATTAATAATGTGAAGCTTTACTTAGAAATAACAAAATAAATTAATAAAATAATACAAAAATGTCGAAAATGAGCCAAGACATACACCGTTTTTAAGTTATTTTTATTCATTTTCTACCATAATGATTTAAATTTTGATGTATTGTGAAAACTAAGTTGACATCTTGACCTGCCATAATAGGTGTCTGCGTAGGTGGTAGGTGTCTCGGCTAACCGCAGACTAGAATTGACAGTCAATGCAATAAAGTCTTTGACGGAAAATTTCATCCAGTGATATGAAACGAGATCTAAATTTATTATTTTTTTGTATTTAGTTCTTTTGATTACCCCCTTAGTTTTCTGTGCATCTTGTTGAACCAATTGCTTTTCCCCTCTGTTTTTTCTCTATCGTTTTCTTTAATATTTATTCTTTTCTTCCGCAGCCTCATGCATTTCCCATCCATCGCACCACAAGCAACCCCCTAATTTGACCTTTAAAATATTAACGAGAAATTTTACATGAACTTTGTATATTTCTTCCCATTGCTCTCACTACTTGATATCGCTATGGTTGGGCCTTTTTTTTGTTCCTTCAGTATCTAAACCATCCTTGGGTGCTTCTTTCATGTTTTCACTCTCTGTCTGTGTATTTTGTAAAAATGAAACCACATGGCATATGTTTTTATGAAGAATAAATAAATAAAAATATGGTTAAAACACTTTTGTGGTGTGTTCGTGTCAGTGTGTGAGCCTTCAAGCCCAAAAGAAGAAACAACACTAAAAGGCAGATAAAGAAGAATAAAAAAGGCCAAGAAAGACAAGAGACGAGAAACGAAGAATGTTGAACATAGTTTTCTCGTACAAGAAAATGTTTTATGTTTAGATATTCTTCCATCTTTGGTCGTTTTACAAATACATGCACATTTTCAGTTTATTCTGGAGAGGTGAACTTTCTTAGATATTTAACATCGGGAATAGCTCTCATCTCGCACAAGTCTTGACCTCCAAAAATTCACATTCATGCCCATAAAGAAACATCTCCAGAGAGAGATTTTTCTATCAGATCTGAGATACAACCTTTTCAAGTGCTTTTTCCCAAAAATGAAAGGCTCCTTTCGGGCCAAAGGGGCATGTCATGATGGAGATGAGCATACAAGAAATGTTAAATTCATGAGACATTGTAAGAAGAATTACATGAAAATGAAAGGAACGACGTAGATGACGTAGTTTCTTAGCTTTTCAATTATTCTACTAAAAAGAACGCGAAAGGCTATGACTGTGGCAGGCATAATCATTGGAAACCTTAATTATGTTTTGATACAAGTTATTAATCATAGGGGAAATTACTCTTCCTTCGAACGTTCATGCCTTCGAATAATGTGAATTTGAAAGTTACTTAATGGAAATCTGTAAGTCTCTTGGCAAAAATGAAAAAAAAATCAGATTATTCGAAAGCATGAACGTTCGAAGGGAGAGTACTTTCCCCTACATATAGGGCTTTATAAGCAATTCAGTTTTTTTGTTTCTTAATTAATAATAACACTTTATAAAATCGTTCATTTGGTATGAAGATACTGATCAAGGAATTTGGCCTTCTGGGCCTAAATCATTAGTTGGCCCTTACCTTTCAGAAATTGAGAATAATTTCTCATGTTTTAGAGTGTTTTTAGCTCTTTATAATAAAATAGTTAAGTTCTGACAATGTCTCCTATATTTAGCAAAGATTCACACCTAAACATCTATATTACTCTTAGGCATGCAAAATTTTTATTAAAGGAAACTATAAAAAGCGTAAACAAACAATAGTTTCAATAGGAAAATTTGCAGTAGCGCAAATAAATAAATTTATAGCTATTTATGGCAATCTGGTATATGTCTCGGCTAAACGTTTCTGATACTCTATAGTGAATATATTTTTCACCATAATTATACCAAAGTTTGTGGTCTTCTTATGTTAATGACTTGTTTTTTTTTATTACATTATTTTATTACATTACATTTTCATTTATGATTAGCCCTTTGAGATCTTTCGTGTTCCGAAATAATTTCTGCCACTCCAGGATGAATTGACGCCCCCTTTTAGTCCACCCAGACTCTCTCTCATCCCATCAATTGATGGAGTCTATACAGAGAACTAATTGTTAAACTCCTTTGATGAAAAATTAAAATGTTACACGCCCCCAAAAAAACGATAAACAAATCCAGCACCAAAAATGTATATCTAAACAAATGGATCCACTTGAGTTCAACTAAAAGAATAAAAAAGAGAGTGGTTCCATTTTTGCACTGGCACAAAAATCATCTTGTGGGAGGTTATGGAATTGTCTAAACAACCCATTATCTGTCTGACTCCCTGAGCGCCCCGTAGCATATTGCTGATCCAATTACTATTCATTAGCAGTGGGAATATCAATGGCTGAGAAATACCACAGATAGTGTAAACAACTTCTCAAGCGATAACGAAAAGAAGTGGTTGGGTTCTATATTACCTCATGAGGGCTTCTTGGGTTTCCACCAGAATGCAGACGAAATAGATTAGGTTCTTCAGTGAGATTCAACACAGGGGGAATTTTCTGTAGAATTGGTAAAAGCATCGATTGTTTATTGCACTTTCTGTTTAATAAACATGCTCCCTTTCTGTTGATGGAGGAATTTAGATATGTTTAAAGTATTTCGTAATTAAGTAAAATATTCGAAAGATTTTTGCTTAAATCAGCAATAAAATTTTATGAATTTTCGCAATAATTTAAGTATTCACAATATGGTATTTTTGTTTTAAAATGAAAGTAACACAATAATATTTCATTAAATTAAACTTCATAGAATACTACTTCGAGAATTTCAATATTCATACTTACTCTTCTATCTCAAAGTAATAAATTTTAAAGAGAACCATTTAATTTGGAAAATTCATATGCTGACCTGTTAAGGTATTTTCCAAACCTAGATTAGTATGGAATGGATCCATTAATACAATGAACAATGAAACATATTTCTAGAAAGGTACTGAAGGTATAAATTTTAAAATGTTAGCTAGCAATAAGGAAGTAATTTAAATTTTAAGCATTGATTACCACAGAGAATTTCAAGAAATATATTGAAGATTTTGAGTACGAAGAAGTGACCTAAAGGTATAGCTTTAGCGCAAATAAAAATATGCCAAACAAAATTTTTAAAATGTAAATTGATCTGAATGATGATGACTTTAAGATAAGAACTAAAATGACAACTGTCATAATGACTGTCAAATGTGTGTCAAACGTTTGAAACGTTTAAGTATTAAGTTGGTTTGCCATGTCTCTGGCAGACATTTTAGATCAGAAAAATTTCACAAAATCAAAATTCACATCTCTTTCCTTATGCCTTAACAACGTTTCGGAAAGAAAGAGATGTGAATTTTATTTTATGAAATTTTCCTGATCTAAAAGGTGTATGGGGAACAATAAGAAAAAACACTAAATTTTATAAGTATTCACGGTATCCAATGTAGAACTTAAAAAGTTGTGAAATTATCATAGATAAAGTTTTGTAAAAAAGGAGATATAAAGAGTAGGTATGTATATTTGGTTTAATTATTTAAGATCAAACTGGACTATATTCCTATAATTTTTTTGTACTAAAAATTCGGTGTCGGTATCGTCTTTGTAGCGCAAAACTCGAAAAAAAACTTGATATATGGCGTGTAGTGTAGATTGAATTTTTTGTGTTTTCCAATCTCTCTTAAACCACATTTGTACACAATGTCTTTAAACATTTTTTGCAGAAATAACATCACAATAAAGTAAATAATAAAAGACATCAGTGCTAAAGAAGCAAAGTGTTTGTCTTGAGGATTACTCCAGTTTTCTGATCATTCTTGTTTGCCGTGTGGCAATATTCTTTGATTGTGCGATTAATTGACCACCAGCAAAAAGACAAGCTCATTGAAATGTCTGAGGGTATGTGCCAGTAAATCTTCTTTCATTCTCACCATCGGAAGATCAGCTGTAGGAGTGTCTCACTGACTGAGAAGAAGGATCATTTGCAGGGGGATATTTCTCAGAATTTCTGCCAAATACTCGATGCCATTTGAGACATTCACGAGATTTAAATCTCCATGACGAACTTGTGTCCCTTTCGCACCAATAGTTACTTATGGGGCACAAGTTGGAAAAAAAGGAAGAGGGACAAGAAGAAGGTATTTTTCTCTGGGTCTCTCCTTATTTATGGACATTTTTTTCCACCTCATCATCATCTGCTCTCAGAGACACAGAAACATGGCATTAACATAGGGAGTGGTTCAATGCTGAAATTGTTCACTGTGCCCTATCAGATGCCAATCACAAATTGTTGTTCACTCTCTTTGCGTCTTTCCCGGGTGGAAGATACTCTCGTGGTTGCATCTCGGATGACACAACACAAAGAATTTCCATGAGCACCCTAAGCACCAAACAAAAGACGATTGGAATCCTCCAGAGAGTGTCACTTTTACACATCATTGATTCGATCGAATCCCCGTGATAATTTATTCAAATTTCATCCAATTGATGCTTCAGTCGAAGATGGTGAAAGATGAGCAAATGAGAATATCATAAATTTCCAAGCGCATCCCTTTCTGCTTTCCCTCTTGAGTAAATACCAAGTCACCCCAAAAATGTCTTTTGGAGGAAGCACAGAAATGATGACATGGGAAGATTTTCTGAGATGGGTAATTCTCGAACTCTATTATTGCTCTCCTCACAATTTTCACTATGACTCTTCTGACACGATCTGAAGAATAAAAATCAGATGTGTAAGCAAATGATTAATGCTTGACACTTGGATCTGAATGCAACCCCTTCAAGTGTACCGGTTGCACTAAAGAAATTAACGACATTATGAAGAGAACTGCGGTTTTATTGAAGATTTGGATTTCCAAATAACCTTCAAATAACCTTCATAATTTGAGATTTCTCTGATAATAAAGTGATCTTCAGACTAGAGGCTTATTCTAATTCCCGAATGTCTCAAAATTCCAAATAGCGACCAATTTTATTGGTTTCTCAGGATCGTTTAGATCATTTGCCCTTAATAATCCAATCTTAAGTTAATTTTTTTTCAAAAAATCTTGACTGATAAGAAATTAAAGTAGTCAAGCCACATGGCTAATCCTTAGGTCTGAGGTCTGTATTAGAAGACGTAGTAGAAGACTTACCATATCAGAGAGAACTTACTTAAAGAACCGTTGGAGAGACATCAGCTTGAGCTAACACTGTCTTCAGACCTAATATGGGCTTCAAACTTAAGACGGGCTTCAGACCTAATAGGGGCTTCAGACCTAAGGCTTATCCATCTAGCTTAACTCCTTTAATTCTTCATCAAGTATGATATTTTAGGACATTATTGTTTAGAATTGGATATTAATGACAAATGTTCCATTCGATTTTGAAAAATCAATAAAATTGCTTGTTATTTAGATTTTTGAGACCTTTGGGAACTGGGCTAAATCCGCCAGTCCGTCTGAAGCCGGCATAGGGCCTCGACAGACTTGAGGATTAGCCGAGAGACGGCTTAGTGTAATTATATTCGAAATAATGATTAAACTACATTCCAGTATTTTTCCGCTAAGTCGTCTCTCGGCTTAAGTCGTAAGTGTGTATTCTAGGGCATAAGGCTTAGCCATATGGCTTAACTGCTCTAATTTCTTATCAATCACGATTTTTTTTTGAATTTTTTTTACTTAGAATTGGATTTTCGTAGATGAATGATCTATTAGGCTCTCAAAAACAATAAAATTGCTCGCTATTTAGGATTTTAAGACCATCGGGAACTGGTCTGGAGTCTGAAGACTGCATAAGGCTTAGCCGTATGGCTTACTTGCTCTGAATTCTTATCATTTAAGATTTTTTGACAAAATTTAACTTAGGATTGGATTATTAAGGGATTATTAAATTCTCAAAAAAGAATAAAATTGATTACTATTTGGGATTGTGAAACCTTCGGGAACCGGGCTAAACATAGTTAAACCTCCAGTCTGAAGACTGCCGAAGTATTAGTCATATGAATTAATTTATTTAACTTCTTATCAACTAAAATTGTTGGGAAAATTTTGACTTATGTTCTAGACAGACTTATACCAGTTTCAGATCTAAGGGCCTCGACAGGCCTGAGGATTAGCCGAGAGATGGCTTAGCGCAATTATATTCGCAATAATAGTTAAACTACTCTTCCATCATTTTGCACTAAGCCGTCTCTCGGCTTAAGTCGTAAGTGTGTCGAGGACATAAAAGGCTTAGCCATATGGCTTAACTACTCTATTTTCTTATCAATAATATATTTTGGAAAAATTTAACTTAGGATTGGATTATTAAAGATAACTAACCTATTAGGTTCTCAAAATGAAATAAAATTGCTCGCTATTTAATATATTAAGACTTTCGGGAACTGGGCTAAATCTCTAGTTTGAAGACCACTATACGACTTAAACTGAGATTGGGTTTAGTGGGACATAAATGGAAATGTAGTCTAATTGATTGTAATTACGTGAGGCCTTCTCTAGATTTAAGTCGTAGGTGTGTCCAGAACATTAGAATCTAAAGATAAGGGTAAATGAATATGAACTGCTAAAGAGCAGCTGTTGGTTAGATGGACATCTATTTTCGAATACCGTATATTAGCTGGTGAAGAATATTTTGATAAGTTGCTTTCGATCCTTGAAAGACTTTTTTTTTTATTGTAATTAGTGTTATAGTTTTATTCAAGTACACTTCACTAAAATACCCTGAAAATTTCATGCCACTCGAATTTTTTTCTTGTTCAGACACTGACCCTAAAAAGTCTTCCTAGTAAATGATCATCGTGCCATCGTGTGTTTTTTGAGTACCTGAGAGGACAACAAAAGTGAGGTGCAGCGTAAAAAATCGATGGTTCAATGGATGGGTTCTTGAGGGGGGGATTGTCGCTGAACAACTGTTGTGTGTTGTCTTGGAGGAATCTCCGGTGCCCACCTACACAAATCTCTGAAGAGCGAGTGTGTTGGTGGTGAAGCCCAGAGATTTCTCTTCCATTCCGAACCATTGCAGAAAAGTGCAAGAGAACGAAAAGGGCAACAGCAAAGAAGGCAAAAGTGGTCTCAGCAACTTGTCCCGGAGGCCACGGAGGGTGGGTCGTGGAGATGCTGGATGATGCAGTTTACGATCAAGAGAGTTATGGAATGATCATCATCCAAAAGGCAAGAGAATGCGATCTTCTAGTTGAGAATTTCAATTGAAGGCAATCATCCTGCAATTGTTGGTCCCCAAGAGAAATTCTCCCCACGTTCACTTTGCCGCCAATTTACATTGGACAACATACTAGATGGTTACCTCTTGTTCTCAGGCCGTCTGCAGCATTCTTCGGTGCAAAAAGTCCGCCATCATCATTCAAATAATTGCATTCAATAAAATAGCACACACATCACCTTCTACTGTGGGAGATTCGCCCATTTGCTTACATTTTAGTTCTAGTTCAATTGACGTTCCTCATTTCTCCTTTTGACCTCTAAGTGACCTCTCTGTATTATTTTGGATTATTCTAAAATCAAATTTTATGGTCACCAAGGCCATGATTGTTTTTAGTAAAAAATTGTAGGTCAGTGAATATACCATAGGGTACATTAGGTTATTTTTGAACGGAATTTAATTTTGAATTCTCAGAATTCTCACTGTTTCAGATGGATAAAGGAGAAAAAGAAGAATATATCTTATACAAAATTATGTAAAAATTGAAGGTCATATATATATTTATATTATATAGATTATATTAAAATTATATAGATTGGATTGAATTATAAAGAGTCACATGTAAATATCGCACGATACAAAATTGAACGTGTGCAGTAGCCAATATGTAGAACTTTTAGCGTGAATGTTCTATACGTGAATATGTTTTCCCTTTCCGATGAACATAATTAAAACCTATAACCTAAACCTATAAATTTAATTCAATTGGATGGTTTTTTGGATTTTCAAATATTTTATTATAATAAATTAATTTGTTGTGAAAAACACTCTTGGTGGTACACCGCCTAATTATTGAAATAGTTCACTATTAAAAAAAAGCAAAATTTAATCCTCTCTGGAATATAAATCATCGATCTCTCAATATTATCCTCTTAACCCGCTTTTTCCCATATAATCAATTATGCGCTCTCTCGAAAACAATCCCCAATGAAGTTGCCTGTGTTTCACATTAAGTTGGGCAAAAGAAAGAAATTAATGAATATCGCCCATGTGTCTCGGTTGACTTGAGAAATATCTCAATTGGAGTGCACGAAGATGCACTCGAGAGATCATCAAGAGCGCTGAATTTATATCTTATTAGAAGGCATTCTTCTTGCGATTAAGAAACAAACAGAGAAGAAATATCGGATACTGAACCAACCACCCACGATGTAGCTCAACTCGTCGTCTTTCCCATCTCAATTGCACTCTCAAGATCCCAAATGGAGGTCTTTCTTCTCCCAAGGAGTTCCATACTGTTCGGAAATGCGCGTGCTATTGACTCAAAAAATCTTTGGCGACATTCAGAATAGCTCTATTCGCCTTTTTCATCTTCCAGCGATCGTGTTTGTGGATATTACCTTTTCATTGGATTGCAAATTTATTCATTGTACGAGTTTTATAACCTCCTCAGACTCGCTAAATTACACTGGAAAGTGCAAGCTTTAAAATTTTACCACTATATAAATTAATATGTATACTGAATATCGATTGCTCCGCAACAAAGATCGTAGGTGTAAAGGTGGATCGATTTGCATGGCAGTTATTCGTTCGTTAATTTCTTTAAATTAAGAAACTTCAGTTAGGGGAAAGCTCGCTACCTTCGGACGACTCAGTCTTTGAGTAACTCATATTTTTCAATATGCTTTCAATAAATTTGACTCATTTTAACAAGTAGTATAATGTTTCAAACTCCCCAAGAATAGCTATTGGTCAAGTCCATTAAAAACATATAAAGAAATTGAGTTATTCGAAGCTTGAGTCGTCCGAAGGTACCGCTCTCCTCTACTAATAAAATTTTAGACTAAATATACTATATTTCAATTTTATATTTGACAGATGTCAAACAAGTTAGCAATTATGACTAAATTTAGACCTTAAATGCCATTTTCCTTTCCTTTTTATAGAAAGTGACATGAAATTAGTCAACTCCCCTTTCTTCACAATATTAATTATTACAGTTTAATATGAAAATTAGGCTAATCTTTTCAGATGAATTTTTCTTCTGTGCCCCTTTGAAAAATTACCCAACATTTCCTTTGACAAGTGATTAGCGTTCTTATAGTCGATTATTTAAATGAATTTCCCCAGCATCATTTCAATCCAATATCTCTCACAGAAATTATTAATCTGCCCCTTCCGCTGAAATTAATCACTTTCTTTGACTTTCATTGGACTAATTTTATGCTTTTATTTAAATGTATTTTTGCAATTGTTTACTGGAAATTCCATGCAAGAGGCAAACAGATGGTCGCCTTTAAGGACTCGACTGGGCCATAAATTCGTCGGACAGATTCCCACTATCAAGGGGATTAGATGCGACTAACGATGCCATCAAGTGTCGTGACAGTGTTTGCTGGTGAGTTGAGGGACGACCAGGGGTCCTTTAGCCGGACACAATTGTGTCCGGCTAAAGGACCCCTGGTCGTCCCTCAACTCACCAGCAAACACTGTCACGCTTCTCTGGCTCATGCTTCTGAGCTTAGAGAGTGGGTGCATGTGAATGGTTAAGCTGAGCTGTGTTGCAAGGAGGGCAAATTAAATGTGCCGTGGGTTGTGTATTTGGATCTTAATCACCATATTAAATCAATTTATATCGTTTAGTTTGCATTAAGTCGGTACAAGGGGCTATTCACTGGAACATTTCTGAGCTTCTTCTTGGCCGTCAGTGAATTTAGGCTCTTGATTTTCTCGCACCTTTTTTCTAAAACTTTTTATTTAAATAAAATGATAAAACTTGTATTGAAAAATGATCTTTTGTATTAACTTAGTCAAAACGTTAATTTTGAATTTATTTTAGTCATATCTTTCGAATAGAAAAAGTCGTTTACCGTGATAAAACGTTTTCTTATGCTAAAGTTTGATAATTGTGTTACGAAATGAATTTTTAAAGTCAATAGTTGACTGAATACATAGAAGAATGTTTGCTATAAATGTGTAAATCAGTAATTAACTGGGTCAACCATTGTCTAAAAAAATTGTACAGTATCTAATCCGGAAAGACAACATCTTAAGTGAAATGCTTGAAATTTTCCTTATTCCAAGATGTTTTAGTATAATCCGTATTATAAATTAAATTTCAATTAAATAAGTTTAAGAAATCTATCAAATTTAATTGAACGTGCAAGGACGTATACGTATTGTCATTGTGAGAAGGCGTCAATCTTGGGGCAGACCTAGGATAAGGTGGCTGAATCAAATTCAGAATCTTGTCTTGGAGCGTCTTGAGATCGAACCCGATCATTTTCCTGAACTATCGGAGGCTCGACAGGCGTAGGCTAAAAAACTGGGTGTCAAGGGCCTGTGATCCCAATGGAGATAATCGGTTGAAAATGATGATGATGCGTAGAATACACAATTCGGTAAAATAGAAAATGTTTTTAAGAATTTGTTCTTCTACGAGAATTTCAACAGTTCTTTAAAAGTCGAGAATGATTTGCTTACCATAACCGTAAAGACCTTATAACCGGTCGCTAAAACTGGATGTTTACGTAGAGATAGTTATTTTTTTTTAGTCTAATAAAAGAAATGTGACAATTAAACTCCGTAATATGAGCCGTTTTGAGTGAATAATTAGTTATTTAAATGCCTAAAACATTTTTATCCATTAGAAAGTAAAATTTACTTTTGTCCTTGCCTCAACAATTAGTCGACAAGATGATAGAGTTTTAAGATTTCGTTATTTTCGAGCTTAGATTCTCGATAGCAATTAAATAAAATTTAAACCTTTTACTGTTTGAATATTAATTATAATTTCGTTAAACTATATGTAAAGGTTTTCGGGATTTGGCTTTTCGGGATTATCAGTTAGGGGGAAGTGGGGTACATTTGAAAGTGGGGCACCTTTGAAATTGGTATTTTCCACATATTTTTAAATATAATTGAACCTAATCGGGATATATTTTAGATTCTCAATATGTTTGTGCAGCTAAATTATATCGCGATAAGGCTTAATTTTATTTAAGGATAGATGAAAAATCCCTATTTCAAAGGTGCCCCACATCCCCCTACGGGATTTTGGCTTTCGGGATTTTGACCTCTTCGGGATTTTGTTATTCGATATTTTGATCGGGACCCAAGGAAATAGACAATCGCTAAAAAGGCATAGATAGTAATAATTTTTGTATACTGTTGCCCTCGTAAGTTCAACATTTGAATTCGTTAATGCGCTGGATGGAGTAGTTTCACGCAGATGAATTTGTTTTACTAAAACTGATTTGTAAAAGCTGTAAAATGTGTAGGAATTCGAAATAAAATAAATTGAGTAACTTCTATTTGAACTGAGCTTTCTCTAAATATACAGCACTTTCATATAAGGGCAAAATTTTGTATTTTCAAATGCATCTCTTTAATTAACTGACATTGCCCTATTTAAAAAAATACTTTTTTCAACTAATGAAAGTAACTAAAAAGATATAAGGTAGGGCCTAAAAATTTCGGGAAAGCTGTTCAAATTTCTGGACATATTTTTTTTTAGATTCGAATTTAAAGCATTAATTTGAACGACCATCTTATTCGATTACTTATCTACCTCCTGAGCATCTTCCTGCTCCATTGCAGTGGAAAATACGAGAAACTATTGAGCTCTATGTTGCAACTTCTTGCTATTCTTTCATGTGCTTCTCGTTTAGAAGATGAGAAGTAATAGCGTTTGCCTTTTGCCTGTAACATCAAACATTGAACTAGAGAGAGAACAACCAAGAGTTGGGTGCAAAAAAAGGATGAAAATCGATGGAGCAAAATCCAATTTTACACCATCAAACCAGGCAACATGCATCCCTTGCTGCCAACATTCGCTCACAGATTAGTATTTATCCTCCCACTAAAAGAGCAATATAAATTGAGAAAATAGAATCAGGCGAGAGCTGCACACCAAATTGCACCGACACGCACATTGTACCAGCGCATTTGTTAGTGTCCAGAAGGGTAACACCTACGCGGAATTTATCATGGACCACGGACTCTGTACGGGATTTCCCATTAAATAACTCTTTTGCTCATCCGACGGATTATGATGGCAAAACAGGCCACTTAATTATTCCTCTAATGCCATCTAAATGATCCGTGGGACAGCTATGGAATGCCATCGGCCCTTCAAGTTCGCATGGAGAGCCCTTTAGGGGAGGTTTTACACATCAAATACTAATGAATGTTGGAACGTCAAATTTAATTTCATTTTTATCTTCTGATGGTATCTGTCATTTGTGACAGATGGTTTGACATCTGTCAAAGGTATAAACAGAGTTACATAAGCAAATTTCGCTTGCAAATTCACAGAAAAGAGATCGGAAGTACCGTGAAATTGGAGTATCCAAAAAAAAAAGCCAGAACTTCAATGGCGAAATAAAAATTACTGTCTGACGCGGATTAAATTAAAATTCCCACGAATTTCAGTGGCTGAGGCACAAAAGGTGCGAAACATTTAATTTCAATTATCATTACCGAGTTATTTGTTTTATCTGTGAGTCAAAAAGTTCACCTTTTTGGTCAAGTCGCCAAAAAAAAATGCAAATTAATGGACACCGGCAATAAGAGTTTGTGTAAATTAACAGTCTGGAAGATGATATGGATGATATTTATCAAATCTCTGGCAAAACACTTCTTGTTGGTCCAATTGTTGGAATTTTTCCCGCCACGGACAAATGTGCCCGCACAATAAGAGGCACGTTTTTTGCCTTGGACAAACATTGGAGCTTCTTGGGCTGACACTCTCAAAGAAAATTATCGTTACGCTCAATTAAATTCTTCACGTGAAATTAAACATGATTCTTTTTGTGCGAGATGATGGCAAGGAAATTGCGTCAGTGCAGAGAATTTTGAATGGTGAAGGTTAGGGGAAGTTTTTAGGAGATGTTGAAACTCTGAGCATCTTATTTTATAGCTTGATCTCTAAAAAGAGAGTAATATACATACTACATTTATTATACAATATAATTCTTGGATTTTAAATTATTACAGTATTAAATCCGTGTGCTATGGTGTTCATAGACTGCTTAAATAGTGATATCCTGCTTTTCCATGTATCAGTCGCAGACAGAGAAGCAAAACTGTTTGGGATAATGATCTTAGGTCTCCAACGACCCTCCTACCTATAGTTTGACTTTTTTTTTCTAGGAAAAATGGTGTAATCTTCAAAGTCGGTTAACAGTTTCTCAAAATATGGTCTATTTCTTCAGAATTTCTTCTGGTCTGCGCGAACCTTTTGCTTTCCAGTTCAGAAGATAACCAACGATCATCGGAAAAATTGAATTTACTGGGAAGAATGATTTTCTGGGCCAACGCGGAAATGACTTGTTCACTAAATGACAATGTAAGACAATGACAATGACAAAATGACATGTATTGACTAAATGACAATGTAAGACCTGGATGACATGATAATGACCTTTCTTTTCGCCGTGAGACATCAGAAATTGCTTCGCTTTTTTGTTACTTTTTGTTCTATACATTTTGTTACTTTTTACCCCAAGTTGCCATTTTTAATAAAAGGATTTCTGGAGAAAAGAACTCTTGTGAAATTCTAAAATAGGTAGCGGATTCGTATTAAAAAATCCAAATTATTTAGAAAATACTCACCAGTGCATCAATTTTAGAAAATAAGTAGGCAATAATTATTATCTTCTGCAAGGAAAATATTTCAAAAATAGGGCTAAAAATTTCCATATTTTTTAATTTCTAAATTCCTTGTTCAAATCCTAAGAAACTTACGACATTGAAGAAGGTCTGTGGAGGCTATCTATAGAAAAAAATTGAGCTACTATCTTTTTTACTTTGGAAGTTATTGAATTTTGAATTTTTCGATTTATGACTTTTGCCCCAGTCTCCCCTACTGTTTCAATGAAAATTGAATATGTTTTTAAAGGGCTTCTACATAATCGACTTTTCTTTCTATGGGTTCCTGTCACAACTTTGGGTTTTAGAACACGTCGAAGGCTGGGAAAACAGTCGAGACAGGAACCAACACAAAAAAGGCGATAATGCAGAAGCGCTTCAGATCAGTAAAATGCAAAAAAAGCATGTTCATCTTAAATTGGATTATCACAAAAAACCATTATTCTAAAATCTGTGTAAGGATTTGACAGCTCGTTGTTTGGGGCTGTGTCTTTAAACATCTCTTGGACTAATTTTGAGCTGGATAAATTGTGAAGCAGCCAAGAGACTCTACATGCATGGAATTTTCAACTACTCACTACCTTGCCCTAAAACGAGTTCAATTCGTTCAATCGGCAAAAATCGCTCGTTTGGTACAGCTCTTGTTAGTCAAGTCCCCCCTTGAATGAATAGGAATTTGTGTTGAATTGTCGCTGAAACAGTTCGCGCAAATACTTCTTTGGAAATTGACGGTCTCTCAGTGGAATGAGGTGCAATTCCGTGGCACTTTTCCTCCCGCTGGATACCCATCGTACCATTGCTGGATGATGATTGTGCAGATTACGCAATTTGCAGTCGGTGTATTGGATTTTTGCTCAGGCGTGTTGTGTGTACTTTGGATTTGCAATCAACCACGTATTCATGGCTTAATGAAAATTTTGATTGATTTCCAATGGTTTTTGTTGCCTCATTCTTCCATTAATGATCATTTCTTTTCACACCAAACAGCTCCTCTTTTGTGCTGTCCAGAGGCTCAATCTCCCATCGCCTATGGGATCATCCCGGAGGCACTGGCGAAAAGTCCCCACGGGGAAAGGGAATCCATGTGCCTGGCTATTAATCACTACAACGCAAGAGATAGTCCCTCGATGGAGGGTGTAATCCTTGAAAAATATCTAAAATCACGAACACTTTTCCGCCACATGTGTCTCCATCCTCTTTCAGATTTTTTTTTTTAATTCCTCCTCCAGAGGCCCATCATGTGCATCTAATTGCCTCCAGAAGGCCTTTCAGAGAGTGCGGGAAGGGAGTTAATTTAATTGCAAATTCCCGAGTTTCTTAGAAGAAAAACATGTATCAAGTTGAAAGAGAAATTCCTCAGGATATTGGGCCACTCCCCGAAAAAGAACTTTTCTATTCTATTCATTTTATTCATCTGTTGCAAAGAGTTGCAGGGTATAGGATTGAAAACTTTCTAGATAAATTTCAGATAAGTTTAGCGAATGTTTTTTTAATCGAGTAATAAAGTAATTTGATTTTTTTCGTATTAGAGAACACTGGGGTAGAATTAGTCAGGACGTGAAATTTTTCATGGCTTATAAATGCATTAAAAACTTGTTTAAAATACACTGATGAATATTAAAATGTATAGGAAATGAGTCATTTATTCTGAACAAATTGTAGTTTCCACGATATTCTTTCTAAGAAAAACGATAACACCCCACTGTCTAATTCTACTGCTGGTTAGTTTTACCCTGGTTTCCCCTACTAAAATCTAATCTGTCTTATTGTACCACTGTACAATTTATTAGGACTTCTCAACTTAACAATAAATTTGAAAAAATGTAGATATACAATATAATAGTTCATTTTTTATTAGATTGAACTAATCAATAATTTTAAGTCACTCCCTCTTAGTCCTCAGCGATCAATTGTTAATGGTGTATTTTTTATCATCTATTACGAATCGTTAATTGGGTCACGAACTCAGTCAATTTCTGGATGAAAATTTAGAACCTGCCCCTAATAAAATATGTATCTATTATAGACCAGAATATAAAATATAATTATTATTAAAAATGCTTTGTCCAGAGATAAATAACTATGTAAAACAGAGGTGTGCAAGAACGGTTTGAAACTGAATAACCGTCAAAATAAGTTTGTTCAGGTAGCGTTTTTACTATTGACGTACAAGTTTCATTTGACGTTTGTTCGGCTTCAAACGGTTCTTGTACGCCTCTGATGTAAAAAATTGGAGCAATGCGAAATAATAGGTTAAAGTTCGGTACCGGATGATGAAAGCTTTGGTCAATTCAATTTTTTTTTAATGGATATACTCTCAATTTGATACCACCAATGATTGCATGAAAATGATATAGTTAAGCCAAAATTTTGTAAAAGGGGCGGAGCCTAATTTACTTTCGATGATTTTAACTGACTTGGAATAATATGAATATGCATGCATTTTTTTAGATTGCTTTATCAATGAAATTGTTGAAATACAAACTTATTTATAATCTTTAATCTGTCAACTCTGCAACTCTGTCGGCACAGGCAGATACAAATGGGGCGATATTTCTCGCGAAAAATGATCCGAATGCGCCGTGTTTTACCGCAAAAAAGGACGTCAGACATGTGCTAAAGGCCGGAAATAGAGAAAAGAAGGCCTCAGAGATGCATATATTCGCTCACCAAATAAATCTTTCAGTTGAGATTTCTGGGTGCAATTCAATTTCTGTGACTCACCCAAAAAACCTTGAGGATTTGCTTGGAGATCTTTTTGTCGGACAAATTCACAGACCGACTTTTTGACACGGCTCCCCCATCGATTCTCGCGAACAAGAACAAAAACATTGTGGTTAATTTATAGTCCATAGTCTTGGTGCTTTGGGCTGATGAAAAAAAAATCACCGTAAAATTTCAACTCTTCTCTTTCGAAAAATTAATCATCTGGAATATGATCGGTGGCATGATGAGTTTTCTGAGAATATCTTTAGTTGCTAAATCTCATAAAAATTACGAGAAAAGTTCTTAAATTTCATTTGAAAATCGAAAATCTCAATCTTAAGCAAAAACGATTCTTCAACGAGATTGTTCTATTTTTTTTTGCACTCGCTGACCTTGTGTTGATCACTTGGTACACAATAACAATGTGCGAATTAACACTCCATAAGATCGTCTATTTTTATCCCAAGATCTCCTTTTATTTCTCTTTTAAATCATTAAAGTGGATATATGTTTTGTGCTTCATCCCACAGAATTAAATGGAAATTCCTTAGTGTCCAGTCCACCTCCTTTTAATTCTTGTTCGTGGACAAAAACTACTAAAAACCGACCGCAAATATTTTATATCGCCAGACACGGAAGAGTAAATCTTCCTCGACAGACATTTTAATAGGCTTTCGAGGAACAATTTTGGTATTTTAATATTGAAAGTGAATTTGTCGAGGGTGTTCTTAATTTCAGTGGAAGATAGATGTATTCAAATTTCTGCCTCACCTAATCAAATTAATGCTTTATTAGTTTGGTTTGATGGGAAAAAAAGAATGTACATTAAGAGGGTGTATGATGAATTCTTAAGAAATTTCCTGAATCTTTGGATTATTTTTCCAAGAATTTCCTTTAATGACTCTTTTAATGGGCATTTCCTTTTGAGAGAGATAGGTGTAAATGACATAAAGTCCCAAATTAATGCCATATTTTGTGGGATTTTTCTTCAGAAATTTATGGTTATTCGTACCTATTTGAACTCGTTTCACGTTCAATACCCAAGTAGAAAACTGCCAATGCTTATGGAATAAAAATTTCGTTATAGAATAAAGATAAGGTTTCTTTTTAAATACATTTTTATATTGACCCCTACATTCTTTAAGAAGTATTGTCAATATTTGGAATATTGAAGCAAATATTGATCTCGCTTGTGTAGGAAAAACTGTCAAAATTTCTTCATTAATGTCAAATATGGTTATGAATTTCTCTAGTATGAAGAGGTCATAAATGTGGTTCTATAATGGCATCTATACATTAGAAAAATTTATGTCCAAGTCCATAATTGAGAGTGTTTCCTAGATATGCGGAAGCAATTTGCTTCCTATGGATATATACAGTGCCCGCTTCGTTATCCGGATGATTGGGAGACAATATGACAGATGTCCGCTTCGTAAAACGGAAGGATTTTTTGAATTTGTTCTACGTCTCGAAAATATAATACAAGTATTTTTCGTCTAGAATTAGAATAAAAGTTTTAAAGAAAATTGAAAAGGTATAATTTGAGAATTCTATGCTATTATACTTCTTATTAAACAAAAACATCACAGGATAATTGATTTTCATTGCTGAACACACATGCATACATGACCTCAAAATGATTTTAAATGTAACCGTCGATAACTCATAAAGATAACGGTGATCCGGATTAGAGAGCGGGCACTGTATAGTAGACTCTCTCTCAATCGGGCATTTAGGGTCAAATGTCATGCAAATTTTCGAGAGATTCGGGCGTCAAAGTCATTGTAAATTTCACAAAAAGTGCTCAATTATATATAAAGAATCATGATAAAATAAAGAAATTACAGCAAATTTGAGCAAATTTGCTTCAAAATAAAACGTGAAATTTATCAACAAAATTTTTTATCCGATTGAAAAAGAACCGATTGAGCGAGAGACTACTGTAAATTTTTTTGTGTGTAGAGGTAAATAAATATTTAAAAAAAAATCAAAATTATTAAAAGAATTAAATTAACGAGAAGTCTTTCATTGCGACGTTAGGAGCTTTGCAATAATATTGCTGAGAATAATTTAATTTTTAGGGATATACAAACTTAATTATACAATACAGCTTATTTGGATAAGTATAAGGGAAGGAGTTTTTGAGGAGTTTTCACTGAGAAAAAAAGGAGGGTGCGATTAACTTTTTTTCCTCATAACTTTAACATTTTTTAGGTGTAAAAATATATCAACATTTTTTAATGTTAATTTTACACCTTTTGAGGGTAAAATCAACATGAAAAAAGGGTAACTTTAACCTCTAATACACCTAAAAAGGGTAATATTTACACCGATTTCGGATCAATACTGCAGGGTAAAATTAACATTTCCGGAATGTTATTTTAACTTTTTCGGATTTCTCTCAGTGTTCGTGCGATATAAGAATATAAGGAAAAATTAAATAAAATAGGAAACATAAATCAGGATGAGCTTTTAAAAATTTTGTGCTGCAAGTATTTGTATCTCCAGAAGACAAATTTGTAGGGTTAGTATTTCATGTTTAGCATACACTCTGGCTCCGAATACTTCATATTTTAATAGCAATCTATTTTAATAGCCAGTCTTAAATACCACATTTGCATAAAAAATAGGTAAGATTCATTAAAGGAATAAATATTGGAAAAATATAAAGTTTTGGAAACCAAAGTGTGTGCGAAGTCTGAAAGCCTTCCCCTACACTTTAGTGGAAATATTAAGTTCCTTAACCCTCAACTATCTTTTTGTATAACGTCTATTATTAATCTGACTTTATTTGCATCTTTAATTAAATGCCCATTTTAATAAGTTGACTTTAATCATCATTTCCTAGATTATTTCACAATATTCCTTTTGCAACTTGTTGTGGAAATTTGAGATAAATTCGTGACGAATCTCAATGAATTTATTGAACAGAACCATTCATTGAGTGATCATCAATTTTAACCAGAAGAAAGACTGGCTGGTGATGCATTTAAACAACTTTGACCGCATTTCAAGCTGTTAAATGATTTTTTATTGTGTGATTCGATGAATTCTGAGAAAAACTGACTCATTGAGATTAGAAGAAATTCAATTATTGGTTCAGAGATGATAAAACACGAGAGAGACCAAGTGGAGGTCCGGACTGAGTCGAAAATTGCGCGATAAGGAGCTTCTAAAAAGTCAGATTGAATTGAATAGAAAGTTTGTAGAATAATATGTAAGTGTGAGGGAATGAGAGAGGCCTTATCAGTAGAGAGGAAGTTCCAGTGGAATTTCATTAACATCCGATGGCAATAATTCACAAACAAGTGTTCACTGGGAGTGAGTAAATCTTGTGGCAATGTTTGCAATTGTTACCATTTAGTCTTGTGGCAAATAGCAAATAGATAAGAGAAGACAATAAATGATCCCAAATAATTAGCAATGATAATTTGTCAGAGCGAATGGAAGAGGAAACGCACATCTTGAGGATAAGCAAATATTGCTACTGCGGTCGACAAAATAAATATCATTGTAAACATGTTGTGAGCCCCTGATAAGATTCACAAGCACCATCCTCCCCGGTTCGGACGACCTCTCAATTGACACAGTTTTAACCCCTTTATCACTGGATTTGCAGCATGTGCCTTTGCATCGTGGAGTCAGTGCATTTTCGTGGGAGAAGGAGGTACATAATTTTTCCATATTACTCTATTTAATTATTCCTCCAGCGCTAACTCCAACCAACTACAGTATCCTGGAGATATTACAGCCAGGGAAAAATTCAAGGGCTGACAAATTTTCCATATAGAGGTCATAAAGCGGTTATAAATACGTTTACTTTTTAAACTTGACGAAAGTTTCTAGAATCCTTCGTTAAAGTGATTGGTTTTGTAAAGAAACAATATTGAACAATTTTCTTACATTAAAAAACTCAAGATTTTATCATTAGTATCAAAAGTAAATAAAATATAGAAAAACTTTAATATTTTAATAGGTTAAAACAGTTAAAAAACTTTTAACAATTTAAGTCCGTTGAGGGAATTCTATATCATTTATGGTCAATAGATTGAATTTTGTTGGTTAGAGAAATTAAAAGGAGAAAGGATCCAAACCTCATTGTCATTACCGTATTTACTAAAAGATAAGCTTTATTTGATAAAATTATTAAATTTTATGAAACTGAACTGCATCCGACTCAAATATCGGAAAGGCCCACTCTGAGGTAGGGAAATGCTAGTAATTTGGGACAGGGTGCACCAGGAAGCATCATTGACTTAAGATTCAAATGCAATATTTTCAATACAAAATCAAGTTTTTGGTGACTTCCTTTTCAGAAGTGTTGTTTATCGTCACAGTTGACAAGCAGTTTATTGTCTTTTCTTTTTCAGAAATTAATCCTAAGATGTATAAAGTTAATAAAAATGAAGACATGAAGTCGAATGTATTTTTGGACACCTCGTTTGTAATTTTGGACACTTTCTTGTAATTTTGGACAGCTAATCCATCTCAGTAGAATGTCTAATTTGTAGTCCATTTGAAGCATCTAACTTAAGTCATCTTCCTGATTGTGAGAAGGAACCGTAGGACATATCTATCAAGGAACTCGCAAACTTTCCATTGATTCATTAAAAAGGTTGACTCTGGCACTCCAAGTACGCGAAGATTCACGTATTCCTTTGCTTGTCTGGGACTCTTCTAACGTTTTTGTACTGCATTTCGTTCATAGAGATGATTACCTTTTGTTTTCTCTAGCATTTTTACAACCTAGTCATTACAAATTTAAAATTTTGACAACCAAAATACCTGTTCAAAATTACAAGTATCACCTCACTGGTGAATCTCTTAATTTTGTGTTAAAATATTCTAAAAAGGATAAATAATGAGATAGAAATAGGGGAGACCGGGACAGATTAGCCACGTATAGTATTAGATAGTGGTAACTTATAGTTTGCCTTCGAAAGAATATTGAAGAAACCACTCTTTATTCAAAATATATACTTCCCTTATTATTCATTTAAATATTTATCAGCCTCATACAAACATTTTTTATGCAAATTATACTCAATAAAAAATTTCATTTCGTGGCTAATTCGACCCTGGTCTCCCCTATTCATTTAATATTGGAAAAAAATTCCATAATTTTAATCTATTTATTTGTAGTGTCCAATTTTACTCTCAAAGTGTCCAAAATTACAAGCTGTCTCAAATTAGACGCAGTTCTAAAATTGTACAAATAAATTTGAAACGAAATATGAAAAATAACAAAACTTAATAAGGAAAAAACATATATATTTTTTTCACTTTCGTTCATAATTTAACCGAATTTTCCTTTTAAACTTAATCATAAAAACGCTTTAATATTTCTTTAATTTGGATAAAAATATATATTTTTTTAAGTTTTCTCCCAAAATTTGAACACAATTAGGGGGAACTGGGGCAGTAGTAATCTGGGGTAGTTGTAAACACTGTGATTTTTTTCATTAATTTTAAGACTCCAGAGGATAAAACCCATAAGCATTCATAGATACCATGGGGATGTATGTCCACAGAAGAATTGGTTAATAAAATCCTAATACTTTAAAAATAAAAATCATTTTTCCCGAAAATGTTGATATTTCAATTATTTTGGTCATTTGGATTTCCACCTGGAAATTAAAAACTGTGTAAAATAATCGAAATGTAGCAATACCAGTTCTTTCCTACTCTGAAAAAAATAATTTGTTGAAATTTGTGAAGTTTGGTTGAAATACTGTTATTTTTGGGGGTCATTTCAATAATGACATACTTTTTGTGAAAAAGGTGAGCTATTTTGTATAATTTTTGTGGATAATACAAAACATAGGGCTGTAAAAAGAGGTGATTCGAACAAAAAGTTTGTGCTGGTTACCACTTTTCTACAAAATTTCCACCAAATCTTACGAACTGCGATTGTGATTAATTGAAAATACCCCTTTTCAACCAATTTTTACATACATTTTGTTTCTAACACAAACATTTTTCTTAAACTTGCCGCTAGGTGCTCTGCTGTCTCTTCTGTCAATTGACAACGAAAAAGTGTTGAATAGTGAGAGTTTTCGCACGTGAAAAAGGAAAAATCCATTTCCTTCAATTAAATTTGAAATTTTATATGTGTGACGAAGTGGACGAAGATGTTGATGCTGTGCTCAATGCAAAGTGTGTGCAATGGGATTGCGAGGAGGCGTATTGGACTCTTATAAGTGAGTTCAATTTGCTCTTGAGTAACTTAACCTCAGTTACCACGATTTTCTTAATTTCAGGTAAAGGTATTCATTCAGATCATTCAGATGCTCTGTATGACTTCAGAGAAGCAGATATCAATGATATTTTGGACGCAGATATAAACCGAGTATGCTTCCGGAAAGTCTGGGAGAAGTGGAAGCAATCCTTGGAGGAAGAGCAATCTGCGTCACGGGGAACATCAGCATCCGGAAAATTAGGAGACGGCGATACTCCGATTATCCAGCAATGAGCATCGCCATGAACAGTAATAGGCCTCTCATCAATCTTAAATTTTGAAGAAGGTTTGATGCTGAAGACTAATTATAATAATAAAAAAGGATTCGACAAACATCGCCGGGAAGACTTGGTGGATCTTATAATCGAATACTTTAATTCGAAGAGCGTCTTTCTGTCAACAAAATCGATGCAACGTCTTTCTGAGGAGATTGAAGAAACTTTCCAGTCAGAAAAAAGGTAAAGAAAGTAATTTACAAATTGATTTATTGATAATTGAAAACCGTGTTAATTTTACACGCCTTTGAATTTTTTTAGGAACTATATTATTCTCCGAAAACTTCCACCAAAAGTTATTAGAGTGGTAGGCTTTATAATAAGTACCACAATTCTCAACGTCATCCGAGAACGTCACGACACCAAGGAACAACAGCCACATCAGAGGTTGCCAATTTATCAGATATTTGAAGTGCCCAAAATGAAGACATTTTGCATTTGAAGGAATTTTTGGTGAATATTGATGAAGGAGACCTTTCAGAAGAAGTGCTTGATGCATGGTCTAAAAGTTCTCCGATAAAAGAAAGGGATTGAGAGGGATAATTAAAAAATTTTAAAAGCATTGCTGTTGTATGGACACAAAAGTGTAAGTGTCTTTATAGACTAATTTACGTAGAAAAGTTGATTACTTTAAGTTACATTAATGAACGCAAAAAGAATTTTAAATATAAGAGTGATGATAGCCTTAGTTCCATAGATATAACTGAAAGTAATTTAAAAATGAAAAATTGAAAATGAGTGCTTCCGAGACCCTTACATTTGCTCGAATTGTTACTGATTTCGTAAAAGACAAAATTCCAAAGGAAAACGAAAATCTAAGACTATTACGAATGCTTCAGCAATTAATTAAACTAGTCATGAAGACGTCAATAACCAATGATGATCTTGTCGAACTTAGGAAAAAGGTTAAAAGTCTTAATTATGAATATCAAAGAATTTTCAAAGCATATTTAACACCAAAATTTCATTACCTAGTACTTTATAGCACAATGATTGAGAAATGTGGACAATGAGGAAAAATATTACACTTACAATTGCAATAAAAGCTAGTCATAAAATAATTCTTTTGTTATAGCATGATAATACGTCAAATATATTATTTTAAAAAAAGTAAAATTTGTTTTATTTTTATATTTTCGATTATTACAAATAATATTGAAATTCTCCTAAAAGAAAAGAATAGCAAAAGGGTGGGTAAAATTTGGTGGTAGAGACCCATATTTTGTAAAATATCTAATTTACAAACCAGGGGGTGAAGTTTTGTGTTTGGTACAAACTGGATTGTGAATCTGCAAAATTACAAAACGATTGTGAAAAATTAACAAATTTTTACGAATTTGGCGGTGGGAACACCTTTTCACCTCCGTTTGTCATTTTTCTATGGGGAAATTACAAAACTTTGACCACTTTTTACAAATTATTTTTTTCAGAGTACATCTTTTAGGATTATATTTATGGATTTACTAGACAAATTGAGATTCTCATTATTTCAAAAGAATTAATAATTAGTCAGAAAACAGCATTTGGGGTAGATGTAACCAGGCAATTTCAATTTCACAAAATGAGTAGGTAAAAGAGCGGGAAATTTACCTTCATGCGAAATATCTATAATTCATAGATTACGAAAAAAATTGGTGGTGCTGTGTTCAATAAAAAGTCACATGATGTCAAAATATGGGGACAATCCATTGAAAAATGTCTTTGATATGCATGCTTTTAGTTTTTTTGCTATTTTAATTATTCTTTGTAAAAAGTGTCATGATTTTTTGAAAAATATACAGTCTTTATATATCTCTTAAGTAATTAAAATAATCGAGAGTGGTGCAAAGTTAATTTCAAGAGTGGGAAAAAAGGTGTTTACATCCTCCCCAGAAAGTGGTTACTTCTACCCCAGGTATTTTGTGAAAAGAGAAAAATGCACAGGGACACAAATTTTATTTTTATGGAAAACTCAATTGTTTTCCAGCATCCGCATTACCCTCGACGAATTGCCTATACCCAAGGGTAAAACATGAGCTAAGAAATATTTTCCAAAAAATCACGGTGTCCTTGGAAAATCACCTCAAATTCGCATCTATCGAAAATGGTTACATGTGCCCCAGTCTCCCCTATACTTCTTCAACGAAACTAGACTAACACATTTTTTTTTTAATTTTGTTTAATTGAAGCAAGTTTAACATTTTATTAAAAAGCAGTTCCTTTATTGGAGCAAAACACTTTAATAGGTATTTAAAAACATTAAAACCTGTAGAGAATTATGAAACTGCTTTAATTTCTTTCAATTCCGAACAGTAATTTTTCCAAATGAAAATATTGCTCATATTTTTTTTCCTCTTCAACCGTCAATGCTAAAAGCTTATTTCATAAGCGCAATTTTTAATAAATTCACTTTGTTCAATTTTACATGGATAATTTACTTAACTGAGAAAACCAGCAATTGATCGCCTCGAGATGGGTCGTCCCCTGGCACCCCTTCATTGGATAAATGCGCGCTCAAAGTCAAATGCGGGAAGCGAAAAGAATTTAATTAACCATGCGGACTTCCATATCGGGTGAGCTACATCGAAATGCGTTTTCATATACACAAATTAACATGCCCTACCCGCGCCCCAGCTCCTCTTATGCACTCCGGCTGCCGCATTACATATTTATAAAACGACAAGCACACAAGATGGTAACATCCAGATATGGATTATATGAGTGTTCTATTCATTTGGTGCATGTTGCACCATCAGCCTCTCGCGAATCTCTCTCAGAGACCCATAGAGTTGCCATCTCGTGTTCACCAACCACAGAATCCATGGACTTGTGGTCTTTTAGTGAGTAGCGGGAAAACTCCTCCGCGAATCGCGGAAATTTCCCACTGAGAAAGACTTGAAGAAAGGGACTCTCCCGAGAGAGATGTCTCATGATTTATGGCGCTCATGGGACGTGGGCTCAACACCGATACTTATGAGTCTTGGGGATTGAAAGAGGGAGGTAGAAAGTGTGGGGGTATCGTGTAGATTTTGCATTAATTTATGCAGTGTTCCATCGAACAGGGAAGTTGTGAACCAACATCTACTGTTTTCAGTTCAATTACTTTGCATCACGTGTTGTAATAATGCATTTGAAGATACATATAAGGTGTTGGTCTACACGTCTTTCAGCATAAGGGCTTAGAAGTGCTAACAATTTTGGATCTAAGATTATAAGTTCAGAAAATATTTTAGGAGCTGTGTTATTTGGTTTTATTTTCATTTAAATTCTATATAAATTAAAAATTTAACGCCACTTTGCGAAATTGACTAACGAGATGGCAAGAAGTCAATTTTACTCACTCTTCCTAAAATTTCAAATATATCGGCACTTCTGTAATTTGAGTGGCATTTTTAGCATCTGGGGTGTTTCGAGATAGAACTTCTCAAACATTAAATTAGAGCTTTTCAATAAAATATTTTAACTTTTCAAGTCGAACTTAAAATGAAGTGACCAGTCACAACTGGTTGTTGGTTACTATTTTGTCTATCGATTGCACAGTTAATCGAAAACTTAGCTATAATCAAAAACCAATTATCACGTTCAACACTCCATTTTCCATTAATCAGAAACATTTTTCTTTTTTTTAAGTAGTGAGGGAAGATTATCTTTATAAAATGATGAGTTCATATATTCTGTCAGTAGAAGAGGTCGAAAGTTTGGAGTGGTATATCGCAGCTCCTGATGAACATAATTGGATGGGTGAACTATTGTTGGAAAGCTGGGCTCATTAGCTTTTAGAATCTGGTATACTTAATCTGCTATGGATAAACCATGGTCATCCAGAACCATTTATGTCGAAGAAGACACTTTTTGCAACGTCTTTTTTGGCCATCTACTGCTGGGACCAGGAGTAACCCACAATTCTCGCACAAGGACTATTTGTTAGAGGAACTCAAAAGGTATAATTTGTGGAAGAAACTTTTTTCTTGGACATCTTACTTTTTTTTATTCATCAACTTTTTCAAGAATTTTGAAGTGTTAAACGCAAGGAAAAAATTACTGAAATCCTAAAAGAGTGGTTTCTGGAGGGGAAGGATAGACGTGGGGATGAAATTGATGTGATATTTGGATTCCTTGGATAAACTTATGGGGGAGTACTTAGAACATTCCAAGTCGATATCTTCATTAGTTTGTCCAGAAAATGAGATAGAAGGATTTCTTTCATTTTTTTCTATGCGTGTATAATGTTAAAATTCTTGCAAAAGTGGATGAATAAAAAAAGTAAGATGTCCAAAAAAAGTTTCTTCCACAAATTGTACCTTTTGAGTTCCTCTAACAAACAGTCCTTGTGCGAGAATTGTGGGTCACTCCTGGTCCCAGCAGTAGATGGTCAAAAATGACGCTGCAAAAAGTGTCTTCTTCGACATAAATGGTTCTGGATGACCATGGTTTACTCATAGCAGACTACATATACCAGATTATAAAAGCTAATGAGCCAAGCTTTCCAACAATAGTTCACCCATCCAATTATGTTCATCAAGAGCTGAGATATACCACTCCAAATTTTCGACCTCTTCTACTGACAGAATATATGAACTCATCTAATATATGAACGTGTATAACCAGTCAAAAATTTATCTGGTTTACGCTCATGAACTTAGAGTCAAGGACATTATTAAATAAATTATTATGAGATCGATTTCTGGAAACATAATTATAAAATTGATTTTTATGCATAAATTATCATTTTTTATCGTTATACTATAATGCGACATATTTATAAAGGGAAATACTAAATAAGCAATAAAAAAAATAACTTGCTCACTAAACAATTAAATTTGTTTAGTAAATATTAAATATTTTAAATCAAATCTTTACAATTTAATTTATGGCTGTGGCACTCTCTTGAGAACATTTAAATTTCATAAAGTCAAAATTCAAATTTCTTTCTTTTTCAAACGTATTGCATTACGTCATTATTATAATCTTTCGCACTCTTTTTCTTTGAACATTTTAACAAATTCAATTTAGTTCAATCCATTTTGAATGCGAATGAGTAGGATACAGAGTACGCGAAATACTTGAGAATGAAAGTAACGTGAATTTCGATTTAAGGACATTTTCCAAATCTAAAAGGCATGCTGTTGGTAGTAACATCTAAAATAGTTGTGAATAAAATGAAAAGTCACTCTTAGAAAAGTTTAGACGTGATTACTAATGAAAATTAGTTGTTCGGGCGATTATTATCAAATCTATTTAAAATAGTTCTTATATTCTTAAAACATTACTCATAATAAATTTATTAGTAGTGAGAATATAAGACAATATTTACGTGGATAAGTTGCGGCAATTATTTCATAATGCTTTCACACAATTATATTTGCTTGTGTTAATTAAATGAAATCATTATCCCAACTAATATTGGTCACTAATTCCTTTTAGTTCTCACAACCAATGTAAATAGATGGGCCTATATTTTCATAAAGTTATGACTACTTTTCCAATAGTAAAGAGTGGTTTTTATTTTAGTAATGCGTTGAAGCTCTTTCGAATTTTAAGCAACTAATAAGAAATATGCATCACAATGAATGCTATATAGTAAACACAACTAATATGATATAGTTATTACAGCCAATAAGATGGGTATCAACCCCATTTATTTAGTAATTGGAACTAATATGTTATAGTACCCATTACTATTTTGATTTAGTTGTGATAACTAAATGAAAAGGATACTTTAACTAACTGTGGTCAACTATTTCATTTAGTTACCCAAACTAAATATATAGTTGGGTCTATATTTACTATATTTTATAGTTCTAATAACTGCATATGAGCTTGTACGAACTAATTTTTTCTAAGAGTGATTCTTTATTATAATCTTTTTTCTAAAACTTGATGAATTATTTTCATTTGATTTTATTTCATAATTTCACTTTTAGATTTCTAAAGTACTCGCCTCAAATTGATTTACTAATCAAATTTAAATTTGTTCTGATGATTATTTTTTGTACATTGCAATTTATAAAGCAAAAGTTATTGGTAACTGCTGAACTAAAACCAATTTAGTTTTGTATCTTAAATAGTGATAATAATAACAGTGAATTGTATTATTTTTATAAAAGGATTATTCAATCAATATTTCAAAAAGATTTGTTGATGAAAACTATAAAGTTTCGAAGCTATAACATGACCTTCCCCCTTACCTATTAAAGTTCATCTTATTCTCTTTGAAATCTAGAATGTGCATAAAGTGGTAGTCACTTTAAAGCGTTTTAGGGGATTCTATCCAAAAGCAACCTCTTTAATAATTCACTATCCAAGCCCTCAACTCACTCTTCCAGCATAATTCGTGTTCCCAAAACTGAAATAGCTCCGAAAATTGTTGTTTTACCTGAAAAGAATGAAAACAAGACGGATGTAAGTAATATGCAGTGTTGTAGGTATGCAGATATCTAATGATGCTAAAATGCATATGTGTGACAAATGCCTCAGCAAGAAATGATTTAGATGGCAAAGGCATGGTGCGAGATTGTGCAAAATTTTCTCCATGTCCCGACCAATGTTAATTCATACGGGGCACGAAAATGATTTTCGTGTCCATCGGCAGGGCTCTCGACATGCTCGAATACTGTATTGATTTGCATATTTTACATGTATCACGTGCACCACTCTTCTCATTTTGAACCAAAATCCATTTGGCGGGACACACTCGATGCTGCTGAATTGATTGTGTTTGTTTTTCACTGAAGCCGGCCACTCACCAGACTCTGAGGGCAGCTTTTAGCCAGAGCAGTTTCAGTGAGAAGCATTATGAAAAGTAAAGGGGGATGTATCTTGATTGTTTTGAAATTTTGATGAATGTTGATGATAAATGGATAATTCATTTAAGTCACTGAATCTTTAAAAGAGTGGGAGGGTGGATCTGATATCACCAACTTCTACACAGAAAAAAAAATATTTTGTAAAAATGTTCGTAAATGTTTGTGAATTCCTATGGGGGAGTTACGAAATGCTCGTGAATCGTATAACCCACAAACATATTCGTAAAAGTTTGTACTTTTTCACAAACATTGTTCGTAACATGATCACTTGACGAACATTTTTTGTACTTACAACCTTTTGTTTGTAAATGTTTGTAAACACAAAAAATGTTCGTAAAATTTTGTCATTTGTTCATAAATGTTTGTTTTCCTGTTGAACATTTTACGAACATTTACAAACAAATGACAAAATTTTACGAATTTTTTTTTGTGTGTGTTTACAAACATTTACGAAAAAATGTTTGTAAAAGTACAAAAAAAAAACGTTTGTCAAATGATCATGTTACGAACAATGTTTGTGAAAAAAGTACAAACTTTTACGAACTTGTTTGTGGGTTATACGATTCACGAGCATTTCATAACTCCTCCATAGGAATTTACAAACATTTACGAACATTTTTACAAAATATTTTTTTTCTGTGTAGCCACCTACGGACATTTAGCTTTTGCCGAAAACCGCTTGTCGATATCTCTTTCCGTTTTCTCTCCAGAAACGTTTGTACTGCGGACAGGATAGAACGAGATGAAACGTCACGACTTTTGGCGCATATTATATTATTGTTGTATGAGTGCCAAAACGTGTACATGCAAAATTTGGGCTAGATCAAGGGACAGATTAATGAAGAATAATTCTTGAATGAATATGAAGTGAATATTGAATATAAAAGGTAGTTCTATAAATTTTAAAATAGCCGTACACGGAACTTTGTTTTATCTACGAGGGCAGTACCAGAGGTCCCTGGCCTCAGGTATAGATGGCGCTTGCAAGTTGAGACCAGTGAGTTTTTTCCAAAGTACCAACATTAGAAAGATTAAGTTTTAAGTTTGGCGACAATGCGCTGCATAATTTTTTGACAGCTGTTGAAAAGTGTATGCCTAGAAAAAAAATTGACCATGGAAGAAATGGGCCATCGTTACGTGATCCAGTACCTGTTTTTGAAAGGTCTTGAGACACCCAATATTAAAGCTGGCTTGGATGCTACTTTAGGGAAGTCTGCTCCTTCGATTTTCACTGTAAAATTTTGGAAAGCAGAGTGTAAGCGTGATCGAAAGAGCTTGAATGATGATCAACGTACTGGTCGCCCTAAAGAGGCATTCTCACCGGAAAATGTGTCGAAAATCCAAAAAAAATTATATTGAGTGATCGTCGATTGAAAGTGCGTGAGCTTGCTGACATGTCAGGCATTTCAAAAAGTGCCGTACATCGTATATTGACAGAAACTTTGAACATAAAGAAGCTTTGTGCAAGATGGGTGCCGCGTTTGCTCACACCGGAGCAAAAACAGCGTCTTGTTGCGATGGCCAAAATCAAGGAATTGAAGTTAGAATTGCTTCTCCATGCCTCCTACTCTCCAGATTTGGCCCCATCGGACTATTTGCTATTCCCAAACATGAAAAAATGGCTGGGTGGACAAAGATTTTCCAAAAATACTGAGGTCGAGCTTGTAGTTGACGCCTGTTTCGACGACCTGAACGAAACCTGCTATAAGATAGGTATAGAATGGTCTTCATGGTCAAGAAGGTCGTTCCTTAGTTTATCAATTTTCACCTTCTTCTGACAATTTCTTGTAAGACGAAGTGGTTCTATGGCTAAAGTCTCTGCCATTATTTAAAATTCATAAAGACTGATTAGGCATGATCGGATCCTTAGGTTGAAAGGATTGGTCATTATTAACCAACTAGCCACCACACCTTGAGGCACCCAGCCAGATTCCCCCGAGAGACTTAAGTCCACGCGTCCTTTTTCTCTGACGTTCGAGATCGGACTGATGCTCTCGGCTCTCCAATTTATTAGATACAGTGACAAAGACTCAGAAGGCAATCACTTCATACCGGCTTATAGAAGCGGTCCAGGACCAGATTTGAATAGTAACATTCATAGCAACTAAGATTTTTGCAAACGTATACAATTCATTGAAAATAGGTTTACAATATTTAACATGCCTTCCGATGTGAATAGGGTAAAACTATGGGTATATGAACCACTCATGTCTTCCGATAGTATAAAGCTCTTGCAGATACTCAGTTGATCCTGAGCTGTGAATACGTCAACCACCCTGAACAAGGGTGACCCCGTTTGGGCCGCTACTGTTGTCATGCTACTGTGCCTGCTTTCCAAATCCCCGTTTATTACTTTAAATATAAATAGAACCCCACCGATTAATCAACTTTTATCTTCTCTTGAAAATTTTCGACGTCATTTTTTTCTTTGTTTACTTGAGATATTTCCTCCTTGGTAGCTACTAAGTACAACACTGGTAAAATGCGTAGGCTGAATGCAATTACACTGCATTGTACGTTGAAATGTTTAACCGAGAAAGGGTGTCTTTTAGAGAATGGTCCGAAATCACTCCTAAACCCAGATCCGAAGTCAAGTAGCCTCATATGGCAGATCGAATTTTTCATCTTAAGTGTTTATTGTCAAATAAGTTCGCTTTTGCAAAAATATGGATATTGCATATATTTCTTGGGAACGTTCTTCGTTCATTGCTTCTCAGGGAAGTTCATAAGTACAAGATAAAATTCTGGATGGGGTCTCTTAATTTTTGTGAGTATAAAAATGCCACCAAAAATTACAGAAACTTAGTTTTGGTTGAACTTTTGTTAGAGATGGAACTCTTTAGCACTGTCATTTTATTAATTACTACTTGCTTTTTCCACGTTTATTGTGAGTATTATCATTCTGAAAACAGTATTCTGGATTTATATTTCTGGAAAGACGTGCAATTTGAAAATCTTCCTTTGAAAGGTAAATCAGAACAATCAAGAGTAAATGAATACTGAATATAATAGAATCTTTATCTTATTTTCATTATGTATATTTCAGAGGATTCTTACATTGGACCTTACCCTTATTTTATTCCCACCAACAATGATGTTTTGGGATCAGGATACCATGCTCAGAGTGGACTCATGATTGTAACAATAGGACGAATTAGAGAAGGAGTTCCATCAACACTTAACGCTTTTTGCACAACTGACTACAAAGCAGGATCTAGTCCATATATCTGGGGCTTTCCTGACTATAGGACTATAATACTCTACAACCTTCAGATTATAGCGATATTAAGAGGGTTCGGAGGAATACTACTGAGAATCCCGATTCAGATTTAAAGCATAAGAAACCCTATTATGGCTACTACAATTCTCCTGATTTCCGTATCATATCGGTTTATCATCCAATAATTGATGATATAGGTGCAACAGGTAATTTGTAATAGATACTGGAACAATTAGGACTATAGATGATGTAAGGTATTGGGTTCAACCACCTGCTCTTGTTGTATACGATCTACCATCTAACGGATGTGTATCAAGAAATTTCCAGGTACTTAGAAGAGTCGAATTGCCTCCGAATGTCTGGAACGATCCTTTAGGTTTCGACTACGTTACGGTAAACTACCAATCAAAAGGTGGTTGTGATGATATTATCCTATATTTTGACAATATCTTCGATAACTCAATCGTTGTGTATGATTATGTGAAGGATGACTTTTGGATGTTTGCCAATCATTCGTCTTTTGTTCCAGTTCCTAGTGAATCCTATATCTTAGATCAATATCAGCTGTCTTACGGTGTTATGAACATTGCTCTAGGTTGGCCAGACAAGAAAGGCAATAGAATTGCTTATTATGCACCAGGTGCCAGTACCGGAGAATACGCTGTAACAACCAAAACCCTAAAGAATCGTCGTAAGCAGCCCCCCTATGGTAATGAGTTCCGATTAATAGGATATCATGGTTGTAAAGGATCTATTCATAGGCAATTTTTTGATCCCAACTGTGGAGTAATGTTTTTCGCTCATATGGCTTCTGGAGAGGTCAGGTGCTGGAATGTTGGTAAACCATTTAATCCCAATAACCTTGAGGTTATTTTCCACCCCGAGGAATTTGAACTATTTTCCGATGTTTATGTGGATTCCGAGGGATACCTCTGGATGCATTCTTGCCAAGTACATCTTGCTTTGGGTACGGATGAACCATTGGATCTTAGTAGAGTCAATTCCAGGATTAGGAAAGTCAAAGTGTTGGATGCAATTGAAGGAACTGTGTGCGAAAACTACGGAGGGTTGCAACATGAAGTAGCTTGGGAGTATTTGAGTGATTTGTGAATGTTTCAGAAATAAACTGGATTCAGAAACCGTTTGTTTTTCGTATATTAACTTGAAAAATGTTCTTCCAAAATGTTGAATTTGGTGTTGGATTGTTTAACAGGTGGATAGATCAGTAATCTCTAATTGTATCTAAATTAAGTCTCGAGGCTTCTTTTAAATTCTGTTTGTGGTGCTAACTGATTCTTCTCTTGAAATCTGCTAATTCCAGATATCCAGCATATAAACATCCACCCTTCCAATAGGGGTGAGTGCGTAGAAACCGACACAGTGTGTTTTGTGCAAATAATTCTACGGAAATCTCTCTGCTCGGATGGAAGTGATGAGGTTCAAATGGCCAAAACCAATGTCCACTTGAGAAGCTTGTGAATGAAGGGTGGGAGTCTTATGAAATATGTCTCAGTGGCAAAAGCATATCAAATCATGAGGTTGGACTTTGTGCAGCACAAAGTTAGATTTGTTGAAAATACAAGGGTAGCTCGGGTAGTGCATCAAATACTCAGTTGCGTGGTCAGAATTCACCAGTGTATATAATGTTTTATTGATTTTTCTCTGAAAAACTCGCTCCAATCAATCAGGAACTCAAACTCGGGAGAGAAAAATCAGGGTCTGGCATTTGGGCAGATTAAGAGCTTAATTCAGTCACAGCACGAAATGGTGTCTCTGGGGCGGAAAAAAGTCACGAGAGAAAGCTGTAGTGGTTGCAAAAAAAGTGGGACCAAACTATGGTGATTTTGGGGTGATTCTTAGGATTGCGTGTGATTATTCGGTTATGTTACCTCCCATCTCCAAAGCTTTTTCTTTTGCTTCCTTCCTATGCTTCTGAAAACTGAGACGTCCCCCAGGGAGCCTCAAGTGAATTCTCTGCACTTGATATCTCAGTCTCAAGAAGGAAATTGATCACATGGGATTTGTGTCAGAGATAATGCATCTTTTTTCAGCTGCATTGTTCTTTCTCTTTGACTTCTTGCTCGTGGTATAATAAGATGGGTGTTCTTTAAACTGCGGGTATTTAATTGCAGTTAGAACTTTAGTTTGAATGTAGAAACTCATACCCCTATATGAAATCACTACACTGAGAAAAAAAGAGGGTGCGATTAACTTTTTTTCCTCGTAACATTAACACTTTTTAGGTGTAAAAATATATCAACATTTTTAATGTTAATTTTACACCTTTTTAAGGGTAAAATTAACATGAAAAAGGGTAACTTTAATCCCCAATACACCTAAAAAGCATAATATTAACACCGATTTCGGATAAATAATGCAGGGTAAAATAAACATTTCCATAATGTTATTTTAACTTTTTTTGGATTTCTCTCAATGTATATAGTAAGGATAAAGACGAAAATAAATGTTCTAACTCATATGAAATGGAACGTTCTCTCATTCTTGAATATATTTAAGAAATTCCTCAATGAGTTATTTCGTTTGATTTATTCCCATTAAAAAGACTTTAAATATTATCAAATTGTATCATAAAACGTTTTTCGATTTCAGACAAAAACTGTTCAACGGTTTAAAACAGGCTTTTCAAAGACTATGCAAGATGATGAAGTGTTTCAGTTATGCGGTATGTTCGAACTCTTAACTCGCTTCACTTGCAAGTGTTGAAATCGAAACATACCGTATTTTTTGTGCCATTTTAACTGCTACAATCCAATATTTATCAAATTCTCACCTTCCTGGTTGCTAAACGTTGAGATATTGACTTTCGGTCTTCGGTGACCCCCTCCCCCCACAAGTCAACATTCTCTAGCGAACTAACTTAACCGAATCATCCTTCACCCCTTTCATCCCTTCCGAAAATATTTTTTGACTTATCTCGAAATTGGCCCAAGCGATTTTTCTATAAATATTTATCGGTAAACAACTGATTTGAATCTATAAGATCAACTAAAAGGTAATTAAGATTTAAAAGAATAAAATAATTATTGGTGCTTAATTGATTCACAAATTTTTCAATGAACCTAAACGTATCGGAACCTAAAAATACGTTCTCTTAAGGCTTCGTTAATTCCCTGATCTTTAAAAAACATTATTCAGAATAATTTCAGATCATCTCTGCAAAGTTAAGACGATAGTGGACACGAAATAATTGTGACTTAATTTATTGTAGATATTTGTGTTGTGTCTTGTCTTAAATTTCTTAAAGCCTTTCATTCCTGGGCTTCTTTTGTATTTCAATCCACTTCTCATTGACACGCAAAGTCTTCAACTGATTTTCCCATAAAATGGTTTAAACAATGAGCCATGGCAAATAATCATCAATTGTATGTCAATATTTTGAAACATTTCCATTCAATGGACATACTTCAATTCAACTGTTCTGACTGAAAAACATCCAACAGATTCATTATTGTGGGGAATAACAAAAAAATATCATTAGATTTTATTCAATTCATCCCATTTGGTTATTATGCAAAATATAACTCTTTAACTCTTCGTGATGTGAATGCGAACATTAAATAATTTGTCTATTAAGTGTATTATATTCAGTGAAACAAATAATAATTGTTCCACTGTTGGTTCTGTTTTTTAATCAATCAGAAGAAGCATTTGGTATAAAATATATTTTTTGCGGAAGTATTCAAAAACAATTTACTGGATTTTGTGCTAAAAAGGATAACAAAGAACGGTTTGTCTGTTTTTTTCAATAGGAAAATTCCTGAAAATTTTGTCGGAAGATCTAAATGCAGGTGGGGTTCCCTTCGAAGAACTCTCCCGTGGCACGAGTGTGTCTCCGAAAGCAACAATTGGCGTGAAAATCACTTCAATGATCGTAAATATATCACTTGACCTTAAAAAGAGCTCGCTCATGGGTCTTTTAACACTCCTCAAGAAATGTCTCGTGTAGGTCATTATATTTCATTGTTAGACTCTAAATCTCTCCCAATAGGTGCTCCATGGTCGCTCTTTTGCACCTCCGGCTCCGAGCTCAAGAATGGGATAAACAAACATTTTACTTGGATTTATGAGTGTGTTTTCTCCGCCATATAGAAGAATCTCTCTGACTCTTCTTCCGAGGCCTCATTGACCAACTTGCAGGGCTTGCAGGCAATCCCATAAATCACCCTCATTTGCTCACTAATTTTGACCAATTTTCGTTGTAGGAGGGTGTCGTCTGGCGTACGCTTTCGGAGGATTTCACAGGAAGATTCTTGGGATTCATACCACCCAGAAGAAGAACTTTCCAAATATCCAAAAAGTATTGGAACAGGTTCCAATATTTTAAAACAGGATAATTTAGTGTTTACTATTATTTAAATATTAGTTTATATTCTTATAAACATTTAATACAGATTTCAAGAGAAACTATATTATTTTACGAAGTTGTGAAGTGCAATGTTAAATTAAATTTTAAACTTTAGTGCATACAAAGATATATTTCTTTCAGAAAGTTTAACAATAGTCTGACAAATAAACGATATAAATACCGAAGTAGTAGGAAACTCCCGTGACTTCTGACTCACTTTTATTTGTTATGTTATGATTCATAATTAAATTATTTCTTATTTCGAAATTAAAAGGTTTTGAAATCAACCATGTGAATATCCGTTGCAAATAGTATAGAATATTAAATTATTAATTAGATAAATAAGTTTTTAAAGTAATCTAAAAATTTCTCGAGTTTTCTCTAAAAATAATTAATACTACGAAAATGTGTTTTTACTAAACCATGTAAAAAGGGTGAAAATGTAAGCCAAGAAATGATATTTTTAAAGGTAGAAGTGAGGTTTACAAAAGTTAGACCGAATTGATTAGAACTATATTTATTATCAATTCTTTTAAATATTATTTTTTTTTAAAAAAGGTAATCGCCTCATTTTTGAAAGCAAGATGATAAATCCGAATCCACAAAATTTTAATAACTTATCACAACAATGTCTGGATAATAAAATTATGGTTCGTCATCACTCAAGCTTTTATTAAGAGATTTCAAGATTTCAAAACTTTAATTTTTTTTCTTAATTTTCTTCTAAAGACTTTTTATAAGCAATTGAAATTAGTAAGGTAGTTTAAAAATTTAATAGGGATTTTTTTGCAGTTTGTGTAACTTTTTCAGCTTCACAAATTTGCTTCCTCCTAATAAAAAAATGTCAATTGAAACATTCTTGCTAATTGATTTTCATTTTAATTGTATTACTGATGATTAAATTTTCTTAGAGATTCCTATTCTTGAAGAAATGTGAGAAAGTTGAAAGGTTAATTGCAAAATATGAAACTGAAGCACCAATTTAGTTTTTTATTAAGTTCATTATTGAAGTTATTGGAGTTGAAAAGGAAAAAATATATGAAAAAGAAAAATTATAAATAATTTTTCATTTTTTTCGATTTTTATTTTAAGGTCATTTGGAGTAAAACAAACGCACAATCAATTGCTATTTTTCAAGAATTTAATTTTCGAATCGGCCGGTCAAAATTTCTCGAAAAACTAATTTGTGCTAGAGATATATTTAGTATTTGAATGAAAAACTTTGTTTTCCTTGATCACAATTTATTTTACAAGTTGAAAAGTGGTGAAAAACGTGCTGAAAAGTATGTATTTTTTCTATTAAACTCGCTCAACTTTTTTCAAAAATTTCAATTTATTCCAAAAGTACTTCGTAAAAGAACAAATGGAACACACCTACTAACAGAAAATATTTAGTTTTTTCGACTTTAAATCAATCTATTGTTAAGACAGCGATGGTCATATTAACAAATTTGTTTTTCTTAACGATTAATAGTGAACGGGATCAAAATTAAATTTAGAATACCTATTAATATAATCGAATAATTAAATAAGTAAATCAAATAAGTAAAAGATTCCCCAGAAAAGCTATGCAAGCCATTGTGAGAAGGCGTCGACCTCGAGGCAGACCTAGGACAAGGTGACTAAATCAAATTCAGAATCTTGCCTTGGAACGCCTTGGGATCGAACCCGAACATCTTCCTGAAGTGGCGGAGGATCGACAAGCGTGGGCTGCTAAATGAATGAATCAAATAAGTAAATTAAGTAAATTCAAAAAAGTAAATAAGTAAATAAATAAAAGTAAAATTAAAACCATCAAAATTAATTATGTCGTTTAATTTAAATTGAATATTAACTATCACCACCAAATTAGTTTTTGAAAAGGGGTTTTTAAAAATCAAGTACTACAATACTGATTACTTAAAACCTTTATTTTAAAATTTTAGAAAAATAGAGAAAATATGGTTTTTTAGTTTTCAGGATCAATGCAACCCCTTAAATTATAAAGACCTCGCTCTATGATGCAAGTGTCTAGAGTTCGAATTCTCTTTGGGTCACCAGAATTTGTACTAATTTTGTACTAACTTTCAGAACCTGATTTACTACCTCACGCATATATTTAAAAGTTTAAAATGCATTGAAATATCAATTGAGAGAAAGTATAATTTCTCTATCTGTATCACTATTATTAATAACAATATTGACAGTTTGATGAAATGAAATATTCAAGAGTTGTGTATAACTCAACAAAACTTATTTATTAAGAGACATTGCTAAATTTGCATAATTCGTAAAATATAAAAACATTATGAAAAGTGACTCTGTGTCCCCTGAAAAATTCCTAGCGCATAGAGAGCGAAGCATCAATTTTTTATCGATAATTTATTGACCCACATTAATAAATGTGTATTTTAGGCGGGTGGGAGCATTTCTCATTTTTTTTCGTGTCCTGGAGCTTGACTATGCAAAGCTTGTGCTCAAATAAATTCATAATAATATTTTTTTTTGCCGTCTAGAGAGCATAAAATATAAAAAAAGAGAGCTCCATCTGTTTTACTATGCAAAATCTCTCGAATTAATAGTCAATAAATTTTTTGGCACTCTAAATATCCCTCCCGACCATATGAATTTTCCAATCAATGTGAGACTATAGAAATACTTTATATTATGTATGTGGAGCGTATAAATGTTATTTACTGAAAATGCTTAATGCAGAATCATTTACATGAAGCGCATAAATAAATATTAATGGAGATACACAGAGCAGTTTATTCTGAGCGACACAATAACTCGTCTCAACTAAATTGGGATGGGGATTATGGGGCTCACAGATAGTACCCTCCAGGAGTGAGTGAGATGGATTATGTAGAGTGTCAATAAAATTTATTATTGTAGATCACACCTTGAACTCACCTTATGAGGCCCCTCTTTGCCATTTTTTTTTCTTCTTAAAGGAGGAGAAAAGACGAATTGAACGTGTGCCCGAATGAGAATTCCACGGTTGGATGACACAAACAGAGTCATTAGAAAGAGCACCGTCATCGTCTTTGATCCAATCATCTCCCATTTATGCTGTAATCCTCTCTGGCCCATTGATTCATTTATTGGATCATAAACCACGAGAACAAGACCAACACCACACGGTTAAATATTATACCACATCATTTGCCTATTCATATGCAGACAAGGGCCTCGTGGATCGAGCAATCAAATAAAGTTTAAGCTGCATCTTTCAAAAGAAGGGAATTTCATTGTTAGATACTTTTGAAGGTGACATTGTTCTGTATATGCGAACTTGATTCATAAATTTGAGAACAAATTTTTAACCAGAAAAAATTGTATTTATCTTGTTGATTAGTCAAAAATTCAAAAAAATGTGTCAAAAAATCAAATAAATTTTAAATGTATAATCTATTGGACCTCGTCATTGTTGTCATTTGAGAACAAATTTCTTTAAACGTACGATATGAAAACTTATTATTATTATTCTAAAACTAATTGTAGGGCTCATGACACCTACCATAAGTAGAGTACAGAAGTAAATTTAAAAATTAAAATCAGTTTTTAAGTTTCGAGAGTTTATACAATCCTAAATAATTTCGATTCTATCGTTTGATTCTATCGTATTCATGCAACTTCTGGATAATTTAGGAAGCGAATAAAGGTATAATAAAAAAATTATATAATAAAATGTTTAAAAATAATATAGAGCCGCTTGTATCCCTTTAACCCTTTAAGGACGACTGGGTCACCCGTGACCCATAGAGAAAATAATTTTTCCTGACTACCTGAAGTTATTTCTTTCTAATGTTTGTACATAATCACGAAGTAGAAAGATGTAGGAATCTAGGATATTTTTTGCAAGTCTCCAGCTATTTGCTATATAAAAAATATTTGAGCTCAAAAATGACGAATTTTCAATTTTTCACGTTGGTGCTTGAATTTTAATATTTTTAATATTTCTATTTTTTTTAAGCAAAAACCTCTTGGGATTTGAAACTATAATAACTATACATAATATTTCTCAACAAAGTAAAAATTATAGTTTATTGGTATTTTCAGGAAAGCTTCATAATTTTCATGGGTCATATATGACCCAATCGTCCCTAAAGGTAAAAAAACACCGAATCTGTCACTAGTGGATTTTCGTGGATTTAAGGTTAGACTGTTTCATGTTTTTGTTTATGTGTACGGAAAATAGTTAATTATTCGTGTAATATTGTGTGATATATCAATTAGCTGAGATTTCCCAGTGCAATACTGACTGAAGAAGGTAATATTTTGATAATTTATAAGATACTTCTGCGTATATGTTGTAAATTCATAACTTTTTACTCTTGTACATGACTTCAAGAATGGAAAAAAAATCATGATCAGTGAACCCGAAATCATCCACATATTATGCCCGGAACGCCCGGAAGATAGCGATGATGCCGACAATCGTGACCTGAACGAAAGCGACATAATACATTTGGAACAAGACGTGGATGAAATGGACTTTGAAGTCTTCATCGAGAACGCATCAACTCCGGAAGAACTCCTGGATCCACAGCAATGTGCAACCGTATGTCTGAAATTCCCAGAGACAAGCAACATTGCACCTACCCATTACCATCAAAAATGTTTCGAAGAAAACTGAGGTGCACATGGTTCTATCAGAAAAGAGGATTATAAGACCAAGTACTGTGTTACCAGTACTCGCAATTGTTTCGATGAATATCATAAAAATTAAAAATGAAGTAAATAATACATTTTTTTATAAAAATTATTGTTTTTGTGTACAAGTCTTCAAGAGTCTTTGAGACCAAAAATTGAATGAGATTTTTTAAAATTAATTTTTTATCGTTTTAATTTTTACTCGTACTCTAAGTATTTTTTTTATTATTACAAATATATTCAAGTTATTTATCTTTCAAAAATAACAGAGCAAACGAGTAAACTAGTCGTCTGGAAAATTTTGAGCTTTTTTTACCTTTAAGGACGATTGGGTCATATATGACCCATAGTCTTCCAGGACTCCTAGGGATGGGAAAATTTCTTTTTAACCGTAAATCTCTTATTTAGGCTAAAATACCGAGGGAAACTTGATTTCGTTGAATTTCGCTCAGCGGAAAGCTTCTCGTCCTTAAAGGGTTAAGGAAGAGAGGGTCAAACATTTGGGATCTGAAATATCACTTCTTCTGACTTTGTAAAGCAAAATATAGCTTTAGAAGGTCATAGAAAATATTTCATTTTTGAGTCACCGGAGACCCAATCGTTCTTAAAGGGTTAACTATTTAACAGATTTTGTCACAATTTGAGTAGAGATATGGAATCTTAAAAGCATTCTACTTTGACTTTACTAAAAGTTTTAGAACCCTATGCATATTTCATCGTTTTGGTCGTTTGAGAACAGAATTGGTTTTAGTAGAAATTCTTTAGGATATGATTTTCTTATTAATCTACAATAAGCTGTTGGATTTGTTGTAATTTCGGTATGAATTAAGTCGCAAATTAAAATAAGTTAAAGCTTATAATAATAATTAAAATGTTGTGTATCATCAATTTCGACACTTCAGAATATAATCTGTTTGTTGAGTAAACACTTCTGTTCTAAATACCCTAAAGGTCACAGGAAGAATATTTCTTACGCATATAGAAATTGAATTAAATCTTTAATTTATAACCAGTTACTTCGTTTTTACAGATATTTCTAAAAATTGATAAATAGTGTAATTTATTTAACAAACTTTACATTAATTTCTTTAGAATAGATTTTTTTAAGGATTTATCAAAGCTTAGAACACTTTGACACCAATTTTTTCATAAATTTATCCTACAACATTATTTTTATGCACGATTTTATATACTAACTATCCATCTATTCACAGAATCTTAGATCAGTTTTAATGATATTTGTTGAGAACAAATTTTTCTAATCTAACGAAAATATTTCTTTTTTCCCGTGTTCCTATTAGATGTAATTTTTAAAAATATAAAATCAGTTTTCTCGATAGACAGTCGATTTAAAAAAAAATGTGTATGGGAACTTTTTTTGTATCTTAGAAACTATAGGAACAGTTTGATCCTGTATTATATATATTTTCAAAATAGTCAATTGCACTATCCAAAAAATACAAAAAAGGACAATTCCTTATTGTAAATTTATTGTGTATGGTACCCAAAAACCTGCAACAAAATTCTATTTTATAATAAATAAAATTTTGGAAAACTTTCATAAAATATCTTTTCATTTTCATTACAAAAGCCACAAATGCTAACACAACAAAAAAAACCTCAAAGAATGAAGAAAGAGTTTGTGATAAAAGACTAACCACATTGTCGTGGAACTCTTGCCATTTTTCTCGTAAAATTCTCAAATGGAAGACTACCCTATCCTCTATACATTCAGGTTTTACGACGTAGCATATCAAAGGGAAAAGCCCCCGAAAAAAGCTCAAGAGATCAGAAAGAGGAAGCCCCTTAAAGAAAAAGCAAATTTAAGACAAAGGGAGAAAATCTTCATCATTGTCATCATGTTTCACACAAAGTATTAAATTATTGTGGCCACAAATTTTCTTTTATTGCAGACAATTTAAAAGGAGTTTCACGAGAATTGAGTAACTCTCTTCAATGGTTTCTTCTTTTATATTTGAACTTTTCGTGAAACTCAAACTTTCTCATACAGAAGGAGGGGTTTTAGTGAAAATTTTATGTTTCAAATTACGATTATGATGGACATCGTCAACTGACTGATTATTTGGATGATGATACGGAAAAGTTGCAATTTAATCCTAATACTGTCTTAGAACCAATAAAACTATTGATATTTGAGACTAGTGACAATTGTACAAATTCCTCACTGTGATTGAGGATTTGTTCGGTTCGACGAGCTTCCATATAATGTCCAATTTAATTGAGATTATCACCCATTGTCAAGGCATACTCGTCATTAGCACATTATCGCTGATAGCATTAATACGAGCCATCTCTGTTGATGACGTCACTGTATCGATTGGAAAACTTCCCCAGTACCGGAATTTATCCCATCCTCTGCAATTATCTTTTTTATTGTTATGCAAAAAGGAAAACTTTTCCGCCGCGAAATTCATATCCCAAATCTCCGTCCGAGAGAATTGAATTAAATTCTGGCGCTAATTGAAATCTGAGTAAATTTGTTTAATTAGCATACACGGATTTTCTCGCTGAGGAAAAACTTTTACTCTCTCTCTTCCTCCTAGGAGGAAAAATCCAGCAATTTCTTTCACATTTTTGCTGCATTATGCATTTTGAATTTGAATGAAAGACTCTGAAATGGAGAATGTGGATTCATTTTTTTTTTAAAGGAATTTAAACGCGTATTTTTGGTTTTAATAGAGAAACTTTTTGAGTTTGCTAAATTTTTGTTTTCATATCTGAAGTTATGAAAAATATTTGAAAAAAGCTACGCAAATTCGTATAAATAAAATTAAGTCATATATTGGAAGCCTTATTTATGTTGAGTAAAATATTTTTTAATCAGTCGTAGGATTACAACTAAAGAACGTAAGATTTGTAGTAGGACTGTTGAGCCTGAAGGAGTTGCAGGGAGGAAGCCCGTCCTGATGAAGACTCTTCTAAGCCAACGGTACCAATCGCTGTTCCGCTGGGGTGGTAACTTTAAGGGGTCCTATAACGGCGGTTAAGTTCAAGTTATTATATTGCTTTAGTTCCGCTAGATGGAGTTGTGAGTGCTCGACGAGTTATTTCGAATGCACAATCGAATCCGCTCCTCAGTCGGTCTTCACAAGTGAAGCGAGGAGGATGCCAGATTCGCGGCTGTCTTGCAAAGGACAGTGGAGGCTCACTCCCGGAGACATTTGTATTTGTATTTTATCCGAAATTAAATATATTATTATTTAGGTTGTTTTTGCCAAATTTTTAATGCAATAGTAGAGAGATGTCCAAGCTTATTTCTGAACCAAGGCATCTTCTCTACGGTCACAAAAACCAAGAGCAAGGCTGAAGTCTCGCAAGAGCTTTTGCCAAACAGTCAAACCACTTGACCAATCTCCAGAGGAGGTCAGACTCAATCTGTGGAAGGAAATCCTTCCACCAGACTTTGTCGAATTAAGGGAAGGCCTTCCTCCTTGATGGTGAGCAAAACTGGGCGACGTAGTTGCCTCTCAATCATTTGAGGAGCGGCGTAGCGCGATTGAGAGACAACAGAATCGGATCTCGGAATATGACGTCCTTTGTGGCTGTGTGGGGTAATTCAAACTACCCCACACTTGTGTGTTTGTCCGTTGTCTCCTGGGGTCCCGGTCAAAATCCCGAAAGCCAAAATCCCGAATGGGCCAAAATCACGAACGCCAACATCCCGAAAGCCAAAATCCCCGAAGCCAAAATCCCGAATTCTTAAAAGTGTCATAGCTATTCCAACGATTACACCCGCGCTTGATGGTGGCAAAGGGAAATCTTCTGTGTCTTGGAAAATTATTCTAAACATTTTCCCCCATATAATTTCATCCCTTTCAGGATTTTGAACATTCGGGATTTTGGCCTTTTCGAGATTTTAGCTGCCACCAGTCTCCTGCTTCTCGCGAAGTAGGAGAATTGATGTCGGCAACCCCGCTTGCCATTGACGTAGCCCGTTATTGGGCAAGATATGTGTAAATTTCTATGCGTCGACACGATTAATAATAATGATAATGCAATAGCGAATAATTAAGTCGATGGAACTTTGAATGCATTGTTGCGTCTTACATCTAATTTCGTTTACAGTTTCAGAGAAAAGTTCATTGTCTTCGATTCAATGTAATCGTAATGTCCTGGGCCATGGAGTAACCAATTATCCGATCTCTATATAGCTCAGGAACCCAGATCTTGATGCTCCCTATTTCTCGGTCAAACCAAGACAGACTTCTTCTATCCACGAACGCCTTGTACCATTTTAGAGAGGGGAAGTGACTCACGACCTTCAAATTATGATCGTTGTTGTAATCCTGATAGAGAAATTGAGTTCAACAAACGAACTGGTTTACAAAACATTGTAAAAAGGCACTGTGACTATTGTAATATGGATCCCCAAATTTTTTGATTTTTTTAAGTTTCAGTTTTAAGCTTCAGTTTTAAGATTTTTATCATTATTTCTGCAAATCAAATTAATTGAATTTCAGAACTTGAAGAAGTAAGAACATAAAAAACAACATATATATCTTCAATTCAGAAACTAATGCCAAAGAAAATGCAGGAAGTACAGGGAAACTTCCGCAAAATCGGTTCGGCTGAATAAATTCCTCCACGGGAAATTGCGTGTCGTGTGGTTTTAATCCTTCACCACCTGCCACCAATCCCTCGGCAAATAGAATTTCATCGGAAATCGACGTCCTGCAATTATGCATTTGTGTGTTTACCAACACCGTGCTCTGACCTGATTATCCTCCATGAATGTCCCTTCGGCTTTGCACCCAAATCACTGCCGGCGACCAAACACACTGCATATAGCAATTTATTTCAATTTTATCAGAAAATCCGGCTTTGCAACACCATGAAACCGAAAAAGTGCCCAGATCCAATTGGAAAGTTTTGGAAAAAATAGAAGAGAATTTTATTCGATGTAATTTTCGCATGAAAGGGATTTTGCGGTTAGGAATTTGACAGGTATTTCAGTTTAAAATTGACAGTTTAGTTAGGGACATTTTATATCAGTGTTTCACATTGCAATCCTGACTTAATTTAGCAGCAAACGGTTTAAAAGGATGGGGAATACCATGGGAAATTTCCATGACAAATCTGTCGACTCACACGAATGGTGTGCGGGTGAAATTCATATAATGATATAAATTGCAAATAGAAATGGAATGAATATTTGAAATGCAGGGTATGCCTCACGAAGTCCCGCATAGAGGAGTGAATGGGTTAAGAGATGGTACAATTGGATTTTGGACCGGAAGCAGTGGGAAAAGGCGGAAGGAGCTTCAGCTCACAACAACAATCACCATGATTACACGATTTCCAAGGGCGGGAGCGCCTTTTGTTCACGGCAAAGTCAGCTTGCCCCCCGCTCAAACCCTCAAAGGGTGGATTCTGTGTGGGTTGAATGGCAAAAGTTGCATGAATTTTGCTGATTCGTTAATTTCCATTGTGTCCCCATGTGCATTTTCGACACATTTACCCGCTTTTCACATCGTTTTAGATGTATAGCTGCAATTTTGGAATCATCACCACACTTTTCCTGCACGCAGATTGTCGCTTTGTATGGGGCTATTTTTTTGAAAGTTAGTATTCAATTCATTTTTTTCTAATTCAAAACTGTTTAATGAGAACGTTTGTTTTGCAATAATTTGATTGTTGCCTGACATTCATAACCTAAATTTATCTAATTAATCTCAATTCCTGGCCATTTTTCGAACAATGCATGATTCAAATTGATTTTACTAGTACGATGTTTATAAGTAGTTTTTTTTTTTAGATTTCAGTCAATAAAGTTTGCAAATCGGTGTTTTTATATTGTCTTTGGTCCTTCTGTTCTCTATGTTAAAATCGCAATTTATGAAGCATTAATCTAGGTAGTTTCTGATGTTTTTCGAGCAAAAGATGTGCATCAGTTTACTTTAAAATTAGATCAGAAAAGCAAAGCTTTAAACTTTGAGCATGAAACACGATAATTTAAGTGCAGTAATATTTACGTTGCGGCGAAATGACAGATCACCGCTTGGATCAGCAACTGAACTAATGTATTCCTTTGTTTACGCATTTACCACAATGTGTTATTTGCAACAAATAAAGCAAATGTATTAGGTGAAGTTTCTGATCCAAGTGTAAGGCCTGATAGGGCTCACCTAAATAATAAATATTATAAAGTTAAGGTGAGATATTGGAGAACTAAAGGTGCTACCTATTTTTCATTACATGAGAGTAGACCGTCCACGGCGACTGATGCTCACTCACCTCAGACTGGGGACAGTTACAATAGGATCCTTAAAGCAGTCTTTCATAACCAATAAGGATAGTACTGGTTTGACATGTCAACGGAATAAAAGATTTGGATTGGTGGGTGCGGCCGTCGACTGGGTTGGCATGTGTCGAATAAGTCGTATTGACATGTGTCGAATAAATCGTACGCTGTACACAAGCAATGATATACTTTCGTTTGATGCCATTGATTAAGTTAGAGTAGAAGTAGTATTTTCCGATGCAAATATGCTATAAGTTTTCAAATATATTCAGGCTGATCCTCGAAAATATTTAGCCTGTGACATTTGACAGTAAAGGATTAGATAGGTAGATAGATTTCAGTTTATTAGGTAATGGAAATTTATTCAAAGAACCTCTGATCAATGGTCCTTAGTCATCAGTGTATACTCACAATTGAGAAAAAATCTTTACTGCCAATTTTTACAGGTTAGATATTTTCGATCATTTGTCTCTTTGACGTTTAGTCATGATAAACTCATTCATATGCCTAATATGATTCTTAGAGAAGCCCAATCATCATCCAAGTTGCAATTTTGGTGGTGGGAACTATAGAAGTATTGATTTTAACCCCATATACTTTTGCTGAAAACTGAATGATCTTTGTTAGCTTTGTTAGTTTTGCAATACATTAAGCTCACAGGAAAACTAGGAGGACGGCTAATTGGGGGAATGCCGGTGATTTTATTTATTTTCATTTTAAGAACTTACAAAATTCAGGCTCGAGCACAGAACGGAAAATTTCGTGGAGATTAGGAGTACACAAATAGGTTACAGAGTTAAGCGTCAAAGTTGTAAAACAAGAGTCCCAGGTTTGGATCCCTGTAAGGTTACCGAAAATTGTTTTTGCGTGAAAGGAATTGAATTAGTTTTTAGTCAAGGGGTTGTATTTATTTAAAAACCTAAAATTAACGGTTTTTTTGTGACTTTGCTAATGCATCGGTCAATTTAAAATTTTCACACGTCTGATACAGGGCAAGGGGAGGGGACCCAGCGCTAAGGCTTTAATTGACACCGTAGCTCTGTAGTAAATTTTGTGATGGTTAATTTTACTATCCTTGTTTTCTCGGATTGATATAACCCCTTAATTTTTTTGTACTTTATTCCACATAGCTTGGGACTCAAAATTCCATCTCTGTATTATTTTCATTACAAATATTATTATTATTATTATTATTATTATTATTAGGTGCAACGCACTATTTAGTATTTAATAACTACAGAGATATTTAATACTATCATTTTCCATTTGCAGAAAATCAATGGCACGTTTTATGTGCCAGAATTCCAAAAACTAATCAGGGAGATCACCTGCGGAGCTTCAATATCACCGCTCAAATATGTGAGAACATCACATTCCATTTGTAAATGGCATGTGTTATGAAGACATTTGCAGTGACAATAAAAGTCTCAAATGGCAATTTTAGCACGAAGTAGATGCAAATACAAGTTCATTTTGCGGGGTGAACAACATGACACATTCATGATTGAAACTATTAGATAAATCACGAAGGTATTAAATATTAAGCGATATTTTTTGCACAAGATCCAATGAAGTCTTCTGGGATGTTTAATGTGTCGTAAATTGAAGTTTTAGTATCGCTCACGTTAAGATATTTCCTTGCAAAATTTGCTAAAGGTATATCGATTGAGGATAAAATGTGCAGATACATAGCAGACGAATCCGAAAAAAAAAATGATTTTACGATTTTTATTCAATTACACAAAAGATCATTAATTGTTCCCTTTTGATTGAAAACGTAACAAATTCTTTTTATGATGATAGAGTTGCTTTGTAATCAAAAAAGTGCAGTGTTGTATTGATCCCTGCCCTTACAATGTAGAACTTTTTGCGATAAAATATGCAGTTGTAAAAATATAATTCTGCACGTACTCTGCATCGAAGATATCAATTCTAATATTGAAAATAAAACTCATGAAATATTTTACGTGTTGAACAAAATACAAAATTCACGTAACTTATTAAAGTATTTTCGTCATTGTGTTTTTTTTTTACGTCCATAAGATAACACTAAACCAGTTAAACTGTCCAAAAATGTTATTTGAACCTCATGTCTTTGTGCAATTCGAGAACAAAGTAATGAACTTAATTCCAGTGAGAAAAAAAATGGGGACGCGATTAACTTTTTCCTCAACACTTTTTAGATGTAAAAAGATATCAAAATTTTTTAATGTTAATTTTACACCTTTTCAAGGGTAAAATTAACATGAAAAAGGGTAACTTTAACCTCTAATACACCTAAAAGGCATAATACTTACACCGATTTCGGATCAATACTGCAGGGTAAAATAAACATTTGCGGAATGTTATTTTAACTTCTTCGGATTTCTCTCAGTCAGTGTCACTACTCAGTACTCAACTCACTAATACGACAAATACACTAAACTAAACTATCGTTGGTTCGGATCTTTTAAGAACGGGACATTTGTTAACCCTTCTTAATCCTTCTTCTTTGGTGATATTATTCATGTATAGTTAGCGTCGAATGAACACCTCTTCGACAGGAAACCCCTATTGACACTTTTGTCACATATATCTATTAAAATGTAAGTTATATGGCGTTTTTTAATTAATCTACGTTTTTCAATAAGGATAAGTGCTCAAATTTCGTATTCCAAATGGTACAGAGTAGGGTGTCAATAGGTCCTGACATTAGTTCTTAAAGTATTAATAGGTGTTCCTTTCCGGTGGCAGCCAAAATCCCGAAAGCCAAAATCCCGAAAGCCAAAATCCCGAGCGCCAAAATCCCGAAAAGGCCAAAATCCCGAAAGCCAAAATCCCGAAAGCCAAAATCCCGAATTTTAAAAATCCTGAAATTGATGAAATTATATGGAGGAAAATGTTTATAATAATTTCCCAAGACACAGAAGATTTCCCTTTGCCTCCAGCAAGCGTGGGTACAATCGTGGGAGTAGCTGTGACACTTTTAAGAATTCGAGATTTTGGCTTTCGGGATTTTGGCGTTCGGGATTTTGGCTTTCGGGATTTTGGCGTTCGGGATTTTGACCGGGACCCGTTCCTTTCACCCTATATGATTGTAAAATAAAGGGTCTCATTTAATGGGGTTACGTGGGTCACGCAGACAAAAAAAAAACAACAAATTCTTTTTACATCTTTTTGAACATAATAAAAGAAATATTTAATTCAAGATCTTAAGCATTCAAAAGTACTATATTTCAACTGAATTTTCTGAAACTTTCATTTCAATGTTTTAAAAATTCACCTGTTGGGACGAGATTTTTGGAGACGTTTTAAAAAAAATCTATTGAAAAAGGGGTGGCAAAGCGTCCGAGGCTTTGCGAGCTGCTCGAATTCCCGAGAAGGAGCTCTGCCTTATAGTCTTTCTTGGAAATTTGTTGGATGATTATATAAGTTCAATTTCGATTAGTTTGTATAGATAAATTACCACAAAATCATCTTGAAGTTGAAAATTGTTCAAGAAGTGGATATTTTTAAAAATCATTATTATTTTAATTATATAATTTTAGCAAATTGGTTAAAAACTAGGCTTTTTGACCTTGAATAATTCAGGATGATGATTTAATTGGTGAAAGGTGTCTAAGAATGAAATGTTCAGCTGGACTAACTACAAAACGTATCTAAAAATCAATGGAATCGCTTCTGCCAATTTTGAGATAAGTCAAAAAATCATGTTTTGGGAGGGGATGAAAGGGGTGGTTAGTGATTTCGATAAGTCATCGAAGACCGGAAGTCAATATTTCTTACCGTTTAGTACAATCGTGGGAATACCTATGACACTTTTAAGAATTCGAGATTTTGACTTTCGGGATTTTGGCCAATTCGGGATTTTGGTTATCGGGATTTTGGCTTTCGGGATTTTGGCTTTCGAGATTTTTGCTTTCGAGATTTTGACCGGGACCCGTCTCTGAAAATCTCGCCCCAACGATTGAATTTTTGATATTTTCAAATAAAAATTTCAATAAAATATATTTTATTGGTGCATTCTAATATATTTAATGACTTAAATTAACCCCTTAAGGGGTTACGTGGGTCAAAAAGAGTGGATTTTTTTACCGGAATAAAAAAAAAATTTAATTAAAGCTCTTGCGCGTAAAAAAAAATTGCAAAAGCTTAGTCGCTGGGACCTATTTTTCTGAGAGCTCTTTAAAAAAAAACTTTACTTTGCTGTAGTTACGAACGATTACTTAGAGCAGATTCATCGAAAGTCAAGAAATCAAATATATCTTATCAGCAGAATAACTTACTTGAACGAGGCATATTTGAAAAAGGAAAAATGTATTTTTGTGAGATTTTTGTACAAAAATACCATTTTTGGCACATTTTACATTAACACCACGTTTCGTACTCGAAAATAAGTTCTGATGAAATTGTAAGACAAGTAAGTGATGAAACATGGTTACTACCTTTTTAAAATTAATGATGGTTTCGAAAATCTCTGTCTGTCATCAAGATGGTAACTGTTTTATACTCAGAGCCACGTGTCCATGGAAATATGCTCTGGAGTGTTTCTTGCTGAGACATTCAATATTTTTCTCGACAAGTTCGTGTCACTCACCTGAAAAAGACAATAAAATTTTTATTTAATTGCCAAGTTGTAGACAATTAAACAGATAGTGAAAAGGAGAAACATACAGAGGATTTTAGGGTGGGAAATGCTGTAAAAATAGTGCCTAAGAGCCACCCACGGAAAGTCCTTATTTTAATACCACATCCCATGCCCAAATGCAAGAGCTTCGGGTGGTAGATGCAAGAAGAGTTTGTGAAGCATAAAACCATCAATCGACGTTGTCGTAAAATTTTATAGAGAAACATGGACTTGAATTGTTATTTGTTGAGTGTCTTGTCATATTTCATGGAGGAGACGGACGATGGAAATATGCAAAGATATTTGGAGGGTGAGAGAAATTCTTTTTTTTGTTCTTATAAAAATACATGGAAAGGATCAACTTTGGAGTCATCTCAATGAAAGATAAATACACTAAAAATGAGAAGTTTTTCTCGGGCTGTAAATAACAGAATAACATGGTTCTTGTGGCTTGGGGAGTTGCGATGTAATTTATTTATGGAATTTTTGCCCTTTCTATTTGGAAAAGGTTCTTCGTGGATAAATTATTTGATGCATGTTTTTGCGTCCAGATATCACCATTCGTCAATGTCTATTTCTGTGTGATGGCACAACAAGCAGTTCTAATGGGAGGTGAAGACATATTTAAATTGTTAAACCCATTAACTAAATACTCAGTGCATCCATCCCACAATTCAGACCAGATGAAAGCCCCAAACATGAGACCCCTTAGTCACATATTTTTTTCGCGGTATTTTTAACTCTATCGCGCTTGGCATAAAAGAAAATTTACACCCACATATCTTTCAAAGATGGGAGTATCTCGATGGAATCTTAAACAAATAGATGTCTTTTACCAATTTGCTGTTTTAGTTTTTCATCAAGCTGTGGATTTTCCACCCAAAAGAGATTTCACTGAAGCGAAAAACTGAAAATTTATTGCTTGAAACTTTAAATTCACATAATAAAAGCATTATTCCAAGCAAGGGAAAATATAGGGATCTTAAACTAGTTCGTAAATCATGTTGATATAACCATATTAAAATATAATAAAAGCTATATATAAAATAATTTTTGAAAACATTTAATTACCGGTACTTTAATTGCTTATATTCAGGTTTTTTTTCAAGTTCGAGTTGTTAGAGCCATTTTTAAAATAAGCCAAAAACATACTTTTATTGCAGTTTTACGGGGTTTACGGGAAAGGAGAACGATGACAACTAAGGAATATCTTATAAGGAGGATCATTGAAAGTCGGAATTCGATATCTCTCACAGTTTGATCTCTAGGCTAGTAAAAGGACCAAAACCAAATAAACAGACAGGAGTTATTTTACTTGAAACTTTAGAATTGCAAAATTTTGGCAAAATATAATACAGTATAGGGGAAAGTGGGGCACCTTTGAATTTGGTACAGCTTTGAAATGAGGATATTTCTTCTATTTTTAATTGGAATTGAACCATCTCATAACGTAATTTAGCTTCTCAATCTTCTGTGGAGCTAAATTATGTAGAGCGTTTGGCCTATTCGACACATGTCAACCCAGTCGACGGCCAATTTCCTTCTGAGTGTTTTTAATTTTATTTAGTTGAGCCCAAGCACATGGAAAGTTGGGCTTTTTATATGGAGCTATTTGAAGCCAATTTCTAAATTGATCTCGGACTCAGCTCACAGTGCTCCAAGGAAAAAATTTATTTAAACAAAAATTTATCATAATTATCCCTTCATACGGAAAGGTATCTTATAATACGGAAAAACTTCTCATTTTTTAAATATTTAGCATAACGATCACGAGTGCAGAAAAATTCCCATACGCATTTGTATGTGAAAGTAAGAAATTGGCTTCAACTTTGAAGGCCACTCGCCGGGGACTAGGTTGAGCCGCATCGGGCTTACAATTATATCATGATGAGGCTCAATTGAATTAAAAATAGGAGAAAACCCCAATTTCAAAGCTGCCCCACTTCTCCCTCTGGTATACTCATATTTCATAGGCGGTATTGGAGAAAAAAACAGAAATAAAAGAGATGTTAAATAAGTTTTAAAAAATTTTAATAAACGGAATACGTTGCAGAATAAAATTAAAATTTTATTTTCTAAAAAGGGTCTTTGGCAGTGAGATCCTTGGCTCAAATGGTACAGTTGTGAGTCAAGTCTTACCGGGAGCAAATGTTTGATGGGTCCGAATGGACAGTTACCTCGTTTATAAATAACTTAATAAAATTTGTAAACTAAATTATATACAAAAATGAACACTCTCTAGTAATATAAAAATTTAATAAATAAATAAATTATTCCTTAAAATATGTAATATTATATTCACAATTTTTTTTATTGTCTAAGATCCCAAAGGAAATAGAAATGAGCTTAGACTTTGTATTGTCTATTCAGAAATTTCAATAATTTTGTAAGGAAATAATTTCAATATTATCATTTTCTCTGCATATATGCAGTTTATTTTCTATTTTTTTAAATTTTTATTACAATAATTAAATTGTTATAATTTAATTATAGAATAATGAACCCAAAATCAATAACATCTCTACTTAAGAATATTAATATACATATATAGCGCTTTGAGTTCAAGCACAATAAAAGAACAAGTGATATATCTCAGTAAATTCAATAAAATTTAAAAGAATGAACCAATCAAAAATCAATCCTTAAACTAAATATGACACTTGCTAGGGAAACGGAAGAGGCGGAAAAAATCCCTTCTCTCTGGCAGATTTTCCATCGGATTTCATAAAATTTGTTCAGCTCAATTTGCTACAAGATACGCCAATTGATCAATCAATTTCATTCTCGGTGTAACGACTTAACCCTAATATCGGGATTTAAAAGTGGTCCAGAAACAGGGTCATAAATTTCACTTATTTTCTCTTTTTCCCAGGCTCCATACTTTTGCTCTTCTTTCTGGTGAATTTGTGGGTGAATCCTCAAAGTGCAGCTCCATGACAGAAAATTTGTTCTGCTACTTGCTTCAGTTTTTGTACCAAAAAAGGACCAACATACACACTCTGTTTTATTAAGCATTACATTTTAATTTTATTAGTATGAGTTTTATTGCGGTTGTACCGGATATAAACGTTTGATTTATTGGAATTTAATGCTTCAATTTGCTGTGTGATGTGAAAATTTATTTCCACAACCATCTCAAAGGTAATACATATACAGTATTTCCTGCGCAGGAAAACTCTAAAAAGAAAAAGAAGAAACTAAACCAATGCGAACAAGAATATCGACGATTTTTTTCCAAAGGTTGGTAAATGGAAGGTTTTTTTCCCCTAACAAGGACGTCGAAAGAACTGCAGTGGCGTCAATAAATCATTTAGAAAAAGTGCTGAATTTTAATAATTTTTTTCTGGGACAAGGAGGCACTAATATTGAGTGTCCGATGGGGAAAAAATATAGGACAAAATTGTGCCCAAGAAGAATAAGAAAATATGAAATAACATAAATAATAGGTGAGGAGTGGAAATGAAGTTGTTGGACGAAATAGAAATAAAAGATGCATAAGGAGTTCTTTTCGATGAAAAAACGTGTTCTGCTCATTATGCATTCATACTTTGCTCAGAAATAAACAATAATGGCAGCTTTATTGTTTCAATAGCTTCTGCTTCTTTTATACTGAGGGGTCAACATCTTCGAAATTTCAATTATATGTAATGCACATAGTTATTGTTTAATGCAAATTGAAATACAAATTTCTAAACATGTACTTAAATAAACTTAATTAACAACATTTTAAAAATTTGTTTAATTTTTTTGCACTTCAATCTAACCACTTTTGAGCAATTACAGGAATTTTAATATTTTGGTTTCGAAAATTAAATGTAAAGATAAATGCTTTAAATCAATTGTATACTAAAAGAAAATTCTGGTATTGTCTGTGATACTAATAGTTTTTTCGCGAATAAGGAACGATTTAGGATTTTTGTGTAATTTCTACACATGAATTAAATCAATTTGCTGCATATACTTCACATTTAATATACGGGTTTGGAAAGTGTAATTAAATTGGAGAATTTTAAATAGACCGTTAAATGATAAATTAATAATGTTTTATTTTATATATATTTAGCGATTTTTTCCTAAGGACAGCTTTTGAATACGTGTGTATCTTCTACACATGAGACTGATCTAAAAAAAATAAAAAAATAAACTACTTACAATTCTCAAAAAATATCTCAAAGATCAAAATTTTTGATATATCTGTTCAATAATTTTAGTATTATGTATTAAAGACTTTTATTAAGGCTGTTTTACATCTGTGTGTAAGTTTTACACCTAAATTCTGTTAAATTACTCTCTAATTTTAAAATACCTAGAAAAGTCTTTCAAAACTTTTCCCCAATACTTCGACGCAGCTGTTTTCTAATCAGAGTAATAAATGATTGAATGATACGTTGATAACTCATCTATACATTGGGAACATTTTTTATCAAAAACTGTTTTTTTTGGAGGAAATCGTTTGCATTGTTTTAGGTGAAAGCGTCAAAAATCTGTCAAAAAAAAATTTGATGAAAATGGCATCCAATGTATAGAGACCTATAAAGGAATTAATACGAAAACCGCTAGAGGCAAAGTTTGTAAATCAGTAAACACACTGAACACAGATTTTCATTTCGATTTTGAGGTTTCATGGATAAATATGAGCTTGGCCAAATTATATGAAAGAGTTATTGTTATTAAGGGGGGAGTCTGAATTAGGAGGCCAAGAATTGTCTTATTTTCGGTATTTTTATTGTAAGACAAAGAAATGACAAAGCTTCTTGAAACTTCCAGGTATAATGTTTAAAGAGGTTTGAAGTACTTAAGTAATTTTTTTGGAAATAAAATGTTACAAAATGGCGGACTAATTTCTGGACTAGGTCCCTATTGATTCGCTGCTCTTTTCTCTTGTGTTACAAAAATAAACTAAAAACAATAAGTACCCATTTATAGCTATGTAATACAATTTTGAAGTTGGAATACAACGTAGAAATTGTATTACATCGTAGAAGTTGGAATACATCGTAGAAATTGTATTACATCTTTGAAGTTGGAATATCATCATCATCATCAATCATCATCATCATTTCAACCACTTATCACTATTGGGGGGCGGGGAAGTTGGAATCCAACGTAGAAATTGTAATACAATTTTGAAGTTGGAATACAACGTAGAAATTGTATTACAATTTTGAACTTGGAATACAACGTAGAAATTGTATTACATCGTAGAAGTTGGAATACAACTTTCAAAATATCATGTCAGTGGATTCCCTATCTCCTCTCTAGGAAATCCCAGATCCTCTGGGATTTTCTTGCATATTATGCCCAAGACTCTTCAGATACCTTCCGTGGTAAGAGGATTTCTGGAGCTTCCTCCAAGAAATCCCAGATCTTTTGGGATTTTCTTGCATATTATGCCCAAGACTCTTCAGATACCTTCCGTGGTCAGAGGAGTTCTGGAGCTTCCTCCAAGAAATCCTAGATCTTTTGGGATTTTCTTGCATATTATGCCCAAGACTCTTCAGATACCTTCCGTGGTCAGAGGATTTCTGGAGCTTCCTCCAAGAAATCCCAGATCTTTTGGGATTTTCTTGCATATTATGCCCAAGACTCTTCAGATACCTTCCGTGGTCAGAGGATTTCTGGAGCTTCCTCCAAGAAATCCCAGATCTTTTGGGATTTTCTTGCATATTATGCCCAAGACTCTTCAGATACCTTCCGTGGTCAGAGGATTTCTGGAGCTTCCTCCAAGAAATCCTAGATCTTTTGGGATTTTCTTGCATATTATGCCCAAGACTCTTCAGATACCTTCCGTGGTCAGAGGATTTCTGGAGCTTCCTCCAAGAAATCCCAGATCTTTTGGGATTTTCTTGCATATTATGCCCAAGACTCTTCAGATACCTTCCGTGGTCAGAGGATTTCTGGAGCTTCCTCCAAGAAATCCTAGATCTTTTGGGATTTTCTTGCATATTATGCCCAAGACTCTTCAGATACCTTCCGTGGTCAGAGGATTTCTGGAGCTTCCTCCAAGAAATCCTAGATCTTTTGGGATTTTCTTGCATATTATGCCCAAGACTCTTCAGATACCTTCCGTGGTCAGAGGATTTCTGGAGCTTCCTCCAAGAAATCCCAGATCTTTTGGGATTTTCTTGCATATTATGCCCAAGACTCTTCAGATACTTTCCGTGGTCAGAGGATTTCTGGAGCTTCCTCCAAGAAATCCCAGATCTTTTGGGATTTTCTTGCATATTATGCCCAAGACTCTTCAGATACCTTCCGTGGTCAGAGGATTTCTGGAGCTTCCTCCAAGAAATCCTAGATCTTTTGGGATTTTCTTGCATATTATGCCCAAGACTCTTCAGATACCTTCCGTGGTCAGAGGATTTCTGGAGCTTCCTCCAAGAAATCCCAGATCTTTTGGGATTTTCTTGCATATTATGCCCAAGACTCTTCAGATACTTTCCGTGGTCAGAGGATTTCTGGAGCTTCCTCCAAGAAATCCCAGATCTTTTGGGATTTTCTTGCATATTATGCCCAAGACTCTTCAGATACCTTCCGTGGTCAGAGGATTTCTGGAGCTTCCTCCAAGAAATCCCAGATCTTTTAGGATTTTCTTGCATATTATGCCCAAGACTCTTCAGATACCTTCCGTGGTCAGAGGATTTCTGGAGCTTCCTCCAAGAAATCCCAGATCTTTTGGGATTTTCTTGCATATTATGCCCAAGACTCTTCAGATACCTTCCGTGGTCAGAGGATTTCTGGAGCTTCCTCCAAGAAATCCTAGATCTTTTGGGATTTTCTTGTATATTATGCCCAAGACTCTTCAGATACCTTCCGTGGTCAGAGGATTTCTGGAGCTTCCTCCAAGAAATCCCAGATCTTTTGGGATTTTCTTGCATATTATGCCCAAGACTCTTCAGATACCTTCCGTGGTCAGAGGATTTCTGGAGCTTCCTCCAAGAAATCCCAGATCTTTTGGGATTTTCTTGCATATTATGCCCAAGACTCTTCAGATACCTTCCGTGGTCAGTGGATTTCTGGAGCTTCCTCCAAGAAATCCTAGATCTTTTGGGATTTTCTTGCATATTATGCCCAAGACTCTTCAGATACCTTCCGTGGTCAGAGGATTCCTGGAGCTTTCTCCAGGAAATCCCAGATCTTTTGGGATTTTCTTGCATATTATGCCTAAAACTCTTCAGATACCTTCTATGGTCAGAGGATTTCTGGAGCTTCCTCCAGGAAATCCCAGATCTTTTGGGATTTTCTTGCATATTATGCCCAAGACTCTTCAGATACCTTCTGTGGTCAGAGGATTCCTGGAGATTTCTCCAGTAAATCCCAGTCTTCCGTGATTTTCTTACATATTATGCCCGAGACTCTTCAGATCCCTTCTGTGGTCAGAGGATTCCTGGAGTTTCCTCCAGCAAATCCCAGATCTTCTGGGATTTTCTTGCATATTATGCCCAAGACTCTTCAGATACCTTCTGTGGTCAGAGGATTCCTGGAGCTTTCTCCAGGAAATCCCAGATCTTTTGGGATTTTCTTGCATATTATCCCAAAGACTCTTCAGATACCTTCCGTGGTCAGAGGATTTCTGGAGCTTTCTCCAGGAAATCCCAGATCTTTTGGGATTTTCTTGCATATTATGCCCAAGACTCTTCAGATACCTTCTGTGGTCAGAGGATTCCTGGAGCTTTCTCCAGGAAATCCCAGATCTTTTGGGATTTTCTTGCATATTATGCCCAAGACTCTTCAGATACCTTCTGTGGTCAGAGGATTCCTGCAGCTTTCTCCAGGAAATCCCAGATCTTTTGGGATTTTCTTGCATATTATGCCCAAAACTCTTCAGATACCTTCTATGGTCAGAGGATTCCTGGAGCTTCCTCCAGGAAATCCCAGATCTTTTGGGATTTTCTTGCATATTATGCCCAAGACTCTTCAGATACCTTCTGTGGTCAGAGGATTCCTGGAGCTTCCTCCAGGAAATACCAGATCTTTTGGGATTTTCTTGCATAGTATGCCCAAGACTCTTCAGATACCTTCTGTGGTCAGAGGATTCCTGGAGATTTCTCCAGTAAATCCCAGTCTTCCGTGATTTTCTTGCATATTATGCCCGAGACTCTTCAGATCCCTTCTGTGGTCAGAGGATTCCTGGAGTTTCCTCCAGCAAATCCCAGATCTTCTGGGATTTTCTTGCATATTATGCCCAAGACTCTTCAGATACCTTCCGTGGTCAGAGGATTCCTGGAGCTTCCTACAGAAATCCCAGATCTTTTGGGATTGCTTTTCTCTTCCAATTTTCCTCATTTCCAAGTGAAATTTTGCACATCTCAAGCTTGAAGGAGGCTCTAAACAGATGCAAAGTTTGAGGTCCCTCTCTCTCATAGTTTCCGAGATAATCGACTTTAAAGATTTTCTGACACTTGTATGCATTTCTCGCCCAATTTTCCTCATTTCCAAGTGAAATTTCGCACATCTCAAGCTTGAAGGAGGCTCTAAACAGATGTAAAGTTTGAGGTCCCTATCTCTCATAGTTTCCGAGATAATCGACTTTAAAGATTTTCTGACACTTGCATGCATCTCTCGCCCAATTTTCCTCATTTCCAAGTGAAATTTCGCACATCTCAAGCTTGAAGGAGGCTCTAAACAGATGTAAAGTTTGAGGTCCCTATCTCTCATAGTTTCCGAGATAATCGACTTTAAAGATTTTCTGACACTTGCATGCATCTCTCGCCCAATTTTCCTCATTTCCAAGTGAAATTTTGCACATCTCAAGCTTGAAGGAGGCTCTATACAGATGTAAAGTTTGAGGTCCCTATCTCTCATAGTTTCCGAGATAATCGACTTTAAAGATTTTCTGACACTTGTATGCATTTCTCGCCCAATTTTCCTCATTTCCAGAAATTTCGCACATCTCAAGCTTGAAGGAGGCTCTAAACAGATGTACAGTTTAAGGTCCCTATCTCTCATAGTTTCCGAGATAATCGACTTTAAAGATTTTCTGACACTTGTATGCATTTCTCGCCCAATTTTCCTCATTTCCAAGTGAAATTTTGCACATCTCAAGCTTGAAGGAGGCTCTAAACAGATGTAAAGTTTGAGGTCCCTATCTCTCATAGTTTCCGAGATAATCGACTTTAAAGATTTTCTGACACTTGCATGCATCTCTCGCCCAATTTTCCTCATTTCCAAGTGAAATTTTGCACATCTCAAGCTTGAAGGAGGCTCTAAACAGATGTAAAGTTTGAGGTCCCTATCTCTCATAGTTTCCGAGATAATCGACTTTAAAGATTTTCTGACACTTGTATACATTTCTCGCCCAATTTTCCCCATTTCCAAGTGAAATTTCACTTAAAAATCTTTAAAGTCGATTATCTCGGAAACTATGAGAGATAGGGACCTCAAACTTTACATCTGTTTAGAGCCTCCTTCAAGCTTGAGATGTGCAAAATTTCACTTGGAAATGAGGAAAATTGGGCGAGAGATGCATGCAAGTGTCAGAAAATCTTTAAAGTCGATTATCTCAGCAGGAAATAGACGGAGACACTGAACCTTTCTTGATTTTCACAATTTTATTCTTTACGACGTTTCGAGGATGGATGTCCTCTTCATCAGGTATCGAATATGGCAGGGAAAATCACGTACAGGTGGGAGTTGTTACACTACACTTGAACTTTGATCACAATTTGATCTGTGATGTTCACCATTCGACTGACCGACACAGAGCCTCCTTCAAGCTTGAGATGTGCAAAATTTCACTTGGAAATGAGGAAAATTGGGCGAGAAATGCATACAAGTGTCAGAAAATCTTTAAAGTCGATTATCTCGGAAACTATGAGAGATAGGGACCTCAAACTTTACATCTGTTTAGAGCCTCCTTCAAGCTTGAGATGTGCGAAATTTCACTTGGAAATGAGGAAAATTGGGCGAGAAATGCATACAAGTGTCAGAAAATCTTTAAAGTCGATTATCTCGGAAACTATGAGAGATAGGGACCTCAAACTTTACATCTGTTTAGAGCCTCCTTCAAGCTTGAGATGTGCAAAATTTCACTTGGAAATGAGGAAAATTGGGCGAGAGATGCATGCAAGTGTCAGAAAATCTTTAAAGTCGATTATCTCGGAAACTATGAGAGATAGGGACCTCAAACTTTACATCTGTTTAGAGCCTCCTTCAAGCTTGAGATGTGCAAAATTTCACTTGGAAATGAGGAAAATTGGGCGAGAAATGCATACAAGTGTCAGAAAATCTTTAAAGTCGATTATCTCGGAAACTATGAGAGATAGGGACCTTAAACTGTACATCTGTTTAGAGCCTCCTTCAAGCTTGAGATGTGCAAAATTTCACTTGGAAATGAGGAAAATTGGGCGAGAGATGCATGCAAGTGTCAGAAAATCTTTAAAGTCGATTATCTCGGAAACTATGAGAGATAGGGACCTCAAACTTTACATCTGTTTAGAGCCTCCTTCAAGCTTGAGATGTGCAAAATTTCACTTGGAAATGAGGAAAATTGGGCGAGAAATGCATACAAGTGTCAGAAAATCTTTAAAGTCGATTATCTCGGAAACTATGAGAGATAGGGACCTTAAACTGTACATCTGTTTAGAGCCTCCTTCAAGCTTGAGATGTGCGAAATTTCACTTGGAAATGAGGAAAATTGGGCGAGAAATGCATACAAGTGTCAGAAAATCTTTAAAGTCGATTATCTCGGAAACTATGAGAGATAGGGACCTCAAACTTTACATCTGTTTAGAGCCTCCTTCAAGCTTGAGATGTGCAAAATTTCACTTGGAAATGAGGAAAATTGGGCGAGAAATGCATACAAGTGTCAGAAAATCTTTAAAGTCGATTATCTCGGAAACTATGAGAGATAGGGACCTCAAACTTTACATCTGTTTAGAGCCTCCTTCAAGCTTGAGATGTGCAAAATTTCACTTGGAAATGAGGAAAATTGGGCGAGAAATGCATACAAGTGTCAGAAAATCTTTAAAGTCGATTATCTCGGAAACTATGAGAGATAGGGACCTCAAACTTTACATCTGTTTAGAGCCTCCTTCAAGCTTGAGATGTGCAAAATTTCACTTGGAAATGAGGAAAATTGGGCGAGAAATGCATACAAGTGTCAGAAAATCTTTAAAGTCGATTATCTCGGAAACTATGAGAGATAGGGACCTTAAACTTTACATCTGTTTAGAGCCTCCTTCAAGCTTGAGATGTGCAAAATTTCACTTGGAAATGAGGAAAATTGGAAGAGAAAAGCAATCCCAAAAGATCTGGGATTTCTGTAGGAAGCTCCAGGAATCCTCTGACCACGGAAGGTATCTGAAGAGTCTTGGGCATAATATGCAAGAAAATCCCAGAAGATCTGGGATTTGCTGGAGGAAACTCCAGGAATCCTCTGACCACAGAAGGTATCTGAAGAGTCTCGGGCATAATATGCAAGAAAATCACGGAAGACTGGGATTTACTGGAGAAATCTCCAGGAATCCTCTGACCACAGAAGGTATCTGAAGAGTCTTGGGCATACTATGCAAGAAAATCCCAAAAGATCTGGTATTTCCTGGAGGAAGCTCCAGGAATCCTCTGACCACAGAAGGTATCTGAAGAGTCTTGGGCATAATATGCAAGAAAATCCCAAAAGATCTGGGATTTCCTGGAGAAAGCTGCAGGAATCCTCTGACCACAGAAGGTATCTGAAGAGTCTTGGGCATAATATGCAAGAAAATCCCAAAAGATCTGGGATTTCCTGGAGAAAGCTCCAGGAATCCTCTGACCACAGAAGGTATCTGAAGAGTCTTGGGCATAATATGCAAGAAAATCCCAAAAGATCTGGGATTTCCTGGAGAAAGCTCCAGGAATCCTCTGACCACGGAAGGTATCTGAAGAGTCTTGGGCATAATATGCAAGAAAATCCCAAAAGATCTGGGATTTCCTGGAGAAAGCTCCAGGAATCCTCTGACCACGGAAGGTATCTGAAGAGTCTTGGGCATAATATGCAAGAAAATCCCAGAAGATCTGGGATTTGCTGGAGGAAACTCCAGGAATCCTCTGACCACAGAAGGGATCTGAAGAGTCTCGGGCATAATATGTAAGAAAATCACGGAAGACTGGGATTTACTGGAGAAATCTCCAGGAATCCTCTGACCACAGAAGGTATCTGAAAAGTCTTGGGCATACTATGCAAGAAAATCCCAAAAGATCTGGTATTTCCTGGAGGAAGCTCCAGGAATCCTCTGACCACAGAAGGTATCTGAAGAGTCTTGGGCATAATATGCAAGAAAATCCCAAAAGATCTGGGATTTCCTGGAGAAAGCTGCAGGAATCCTCTGACCACAGAAGGTATCTGAAGAGTCTTGGGCATAATATGCAAGAAAATCCCAAAAGATCTGGGATTTCCTGGAGAAAGCTCCAGGAATCCTCTGACCACAGAAGGTATCTGAAGAGTCTTGGGCATAATATGCAAGAAAATCCCAAAAGATCTGGGATTTCCTGGAGAAAGCTCTAGAAATCCTCTGACCACGGAAGGTATCTGAAGAGTCTTGGGCATAATATGCAAGAAAATCCCAGAAGATCTGGGATTTGCTGGAGGAAACTCCAGGAATCCTCTGACCACAGAAGGGATCTGAAGAGTCTCGGGCATAATATGTAAGAAAATCACGGAAGACTGGGATTTACTGGAGAAATCTCCAGGAATCCTCTGACCACAGAAGGTATCAGAAGAGTCTTGGGCATAATATGCAAGAAAATCCCAAAAGATCTAGGATTTCTTGGAGGAAGCTCCAGAAATCCTCTGACCATAGAAGGTATCTGAAGAGTCTTGGGCATAATATGCAAGAAAATCCCAAAAGATCTGGGATTTCTTGGAGGAAGCTCCAGAAATCCTCTGACCACGGAAGGTATCTGAAGAGTCTTGGGCATAATATGCAAGAAAATCCCAAAAGATCTGGGATTTCTTGGAGGAAGCTCCAGAAATCCTCTGACCACGGAAGGTATCTGAAGAGTCTTGGGCATAATATGCAAGAAAATCCCAAAAGATCTGGGATTTCTTGGAGGAAGCTCCAGAAATCCTCTGACCACGGAAGGTATCTGAAGAGTCTTGAGCATAATATGCAAGAAAATCCCAAAAGATCTGGGATTTCTTGGAGGAAGCTCCAGAAATCCTCTGACCACGGAAGGTATCTGAAGAGTCTTGGGGATAATATGCAAGAAAATCCCAAAAGATCTGGGATTTACTGGAGAAAGCTCCAGGAATCCTCTGACCACAGAAGGTATCTGAAGAGTCTTGGGCATAATATGCAAGAAAATCCCAGAAGATCTGGGATTTGCTGGAGGAAACTCCAGGAATCCTCTGACCACAGAAGGGATCTGAAGAGTCTCGGGCATAATATGTAAGAAAATCACGGAAGACTGGGATTTACTGGAGAAATCTCCAGGAATCCTCTGACCACAGAAGGTATCTGAAGAGTCTTGGGCATAATATGCAAGAAAATCCCAAAAGATCTGGGATTTCTTGGAGGAAGCTCCAGAAATCCTCTGACCACGGAAGGTATCTGAAGAGTCTTGGGCATAATATGCAAGAAAATCCCAAAAGATCTGGGATTTCTTGGAGGAAGCTCCAGAAATCCTCTGACCACGGAAGGTATCTGAAGAGTCTTGAGCATAATATGCAAGAAAATCCCAAAAGATCTGGGATTTCTTGGAGGAAGCTCCAGAAATCCTCTGACCACGGAAGGTATCTGAAGAGTCTTGGGGATAATATGCAAGAAAATCCCAAAAGATCTGGGATTTCCTGGAGAAAGCTCCAGGAATCCTCTGACCACAGAAGGTATCTGAAGAGTCTTGGGCATAATATGCAAGAAAATCCCAGAAGATCTGGGATTTGCTGGAGGAAACTCCAGGAATCCTCTGACCACAGAAGGGATCTGAAGAGTCTCGGGCATAATATGTAAGAAAATCACGGAAGACTGGGATTTACTGGAGAAATCTCCAGGAATCCTCTGACCACAGAAGGTATCTGAAGAGTCTTGGGCATAATATGCAAGAAAATCCCAAAAGATCTGGGATTTCTTGGAGGAAGCTCCAGAAATCCTCTGACCACGGAAGGTATCAGAAGAGTCTTGGGCATAATATGCAAGAAAATCCCAAAAGATCTAGGATTTCTTGGAGGAAGCTCCAGAAATCCTCTGACCACGGAAGGTATCTGAAGAGTCTTGGGCATAATATGCAAGAAAATCCCAAAAGATCTGGGATTTCTTGGAGGAAGCTCCAGAAATCCTCTGACCACGGAAGGTATCTGAAGAGTCTTGGGCATAATATGCAAGAAAATCCCAAAAGATCTGGGATTTCTTGGAGGAAGCTCCAGAAATCCTCTGACCACGGAAGGTATCTGAAGAGTCTTGGGCATAATATGCAAGAAAATCCCAAAAGATCTGGGATTTCTTGGAGGAAGCTCCAGAAATCCTCTGACCACGGAAGGTATCTGAAGAGTCTTGGGCATAATATGCAAGAAAATCCCAAAAGATCTGGGATTTCTTGGAGGAAGCTCCAGAAATCCTCTGACCACGGAAGGTATCTGAAGAGTCTTGGGCATAATATGCAAGAAAATCCCAAAAGATCTGGGATTTCTTGGAGGAAGCTCCAGAAATCCTCTGACCACGGAAGGTATCTGAAGAGTCTTGGGCATAATATGCAAGAAAATCCCAAAAGATCTGGGATTTCTTGGAGGAAGCTCCAGAAATCCTCTGACCACGGAAGGTATCTGAAGAGTCTTGAGCATAATATGCAAGAAAATCCCAAAAGTTCTGGGATTTCTTGGAGGAAGCTCCAGAAATCCTCTGACCACGGAAGGTATCTGAAGAGTCTTGGGGATAATATGCAAGAAAATCCCAAAAGATCTGGGATTTCCTGGAGAAAGCTCCAGGAATCCTCTGACCACAGAAGGTATCTGAAGAGTCTTGGGCATAATATGCAAGAAAATCCCAGAAGATCTGGGATTTGCTGGAGGAAACTCCAGGAATCCTCTGACCACAGAAGGGATCTGAAGAGTCTCGGGCATAATATGTAAGAAAATCACGGAAGACTGGGATTTACTGGAGAAATCTCCAGGAATCCTCTGACCACAGAAGGTATCTGAAGAGTCTTGGGCATAATATGCAAGAAAATCCCAAAAGATCTGGGATTTCTTGGAGGAAGCTCCAGAAATCCTCTGACCACGGAAGGTATCTGAAGAGTCTTGGGCATAATATGCAAGAAAATCCCAAAAGATCTGGGATTTCTTGGAGGAAGCTCCAGAAATCCTCTGACCACGGAAGGTATCTGAAGAGTCTTGAGCATAATATGCAAGAAAATCCCAAAAGATCTGGGATTTCTTGGAGGAAGCTCCAGAAATCCTCTGACCACGGAAGGTATCTGAAGAGTCTTGGGGATAATATGCAAGAAAATCCCAAAAGATCTGGGATTTCCTGGAGAAAGCTCCAGGAATCCTCTGACCACAGAAGGTATCTGAAGAGTCTTGGGCATAATATGCAAGAAAATCCCAGAAGATCTGGGATTTGCTGGAGGAAACTCCAGGAATCCTCTGACCACAGAAGGGATCTGAAGAGTCTCGGGCATAATATGTAAGAAAATCACGGAAGACTGGGATTTACTGGAGAAATCTCCAGGAATCCTCTGACCACAGAAGGTATCTGAAGAGTCTTGGGCATAATATGCAAGAAAATCCCAAAAGATCTGGGATTTCTTGGAGGAAGCTCCAGAAATCCTCTGACCACGGAAGGTATCAGAAGAGTCTTGGGCATAATATGCAAGAAAATCCCAAAAGATCTAGGATTTCTTGGAGGAAGCTCCAGAAATCCTCTGACCACGGAAGGTATCTGAAGAGTCTTGGGCATAATATGCAAGAAAATCCCAAAAGATCTGGGATTTCTTGGAGGAAGCTCCAGAAATCCTCTGACCACGGAAGGTATCTGAAGAGTCTTGGGCATAATATGCAAGAAAATCCCAAAAGATCTGGGATTTCTTGGAGGAAGCTCCAGAAATCCTCTGACCACGGAAGGTATCTGAAGAGTCTTGGGCATAATATGCAAGAAAATCCCAAAAGATCTGGGATTTCTTGGAGGAAGCTCCAGAAATCCTCTAACCACGGAAGGTATCTGAAGAGTCTTGAGCATAATATGCAAGAAAATCCCAAAAGATCTGGGATTTCTTGGAGGAAGCTCCAGAAATCCTCTGACCACGGAAGGTATCTGAAGAGTCTTGGGGATAATATGCAAGAAAATCCCAAAAGATCTGGGATTTCCTGGAGAAAGCTCCGGGAATCCTCTGACCACAGAAGGTATCTGAAGAGTCTTGGGCATAATATGCAAGAAAATCCCAGAAGATCTGGGATTTCTTGGAGGAAGCTCCAGAAATCCTCTGACCACGGAAGGTATCTGAAGAGTCTTGGGCATAATATGCAAGAAAATCCCAAAAGATCTGGGATTTCTTGGAGGAAGCTCCAGAAATCCTCTGACCACGGAAGGTATCTGAAGAGTCTTGGGCATAATATGCAAGAAAATCGCAAAAGATCTGGGATTTCTTGGAGGAAGCTCCAGAAATCCTCTGACCACGGAAGGTATCTGAAGAGTCTTGGGCATAATATGCAAGAAAATCCCAAAAGATCTGGGATTTCTTGGAGGAAGCTCCAGAAATCCTCTGACCACGGAAGGTATCTGAAGAGTCTTGGGCATAATATGCAAGAAAATCCCAAAAGATCTGGGATTTCTTGGAGGAAGCTCCAGAAATCCTCTGACCACGGAAGGTATCTGAAGAGTCTTGGGCATAATATGCAAGAAAATCCCAAAAGATCTGGGATTTCTTGGAGGAAGCTCCAGAAATCCTCTGACCACGGAAGGTATCTGAAGAGTCTTGGGCATAATATGCAAGAAAATCCCAAAAGATCTGGGATTTCTTGGAGGAAGCTCCAGAAATCCTCTGACCACGGAAGGTATCTGAAGAGTCTTGGGCATAATATGCAAGAAAATCCCAAAAGATCTGGGATTTCTTGGAGGAAGCTCCAGAAATCCTCTGACCACGGAAGGTATCTGAAGAGTCTTGGGCATAATATGCAAGAAAATCCCAAAAGATCTGGGATTTCTTGGAGGAAGCTCCAGGCGTCCTCTGACCACGGAAGGTATCTGAAGAGTCTTGGGCATAATATGCAAGAAAATCCCAAAAGATCTAGGATTTCTTGGAGGAAGCTCCAGAAATCCTCTGACCACGGAAGGTATCTGAAGAGTCTTGGGCATAATATGCAAGAAAATCCCAAAAGATCTGGGATTTCTTGGAGGAAGCTCCAGAAATCCTCTGACCACGGAAGGTATCTGAAGAGTCTTGGGCATAATATGCAAGAAAATCCCAAAAGATCTGGGATTTCTTGGAGGAAGCTCCAGAAATCCTCTGACCACGGAAGGTATCTGAAGAGTCTTGGGCATAATATGCAAGAAAATCCCAAAAGATCTGGGATTTCTTGGAGGAAGCTCCAGAAATCCTCTGACCACGGAAGGTATCTGAAGAGTCTTGGGCATAATATGCAAGAAAATCCCAAAAGATCTGGGATTTCTTGGAGGAAGCTCCAGAAATCCTCTGACCACGGAAGGTATCTGAAGAGTCTTGGGCATAATATGCAAGAAAATCCCAAAAGATCTGGGATTTCTTGGAGGAAGCTCCAGAAATCCTCTGACCACGGAAGGTATCTGAAGAGTCTTGGGCATAATATGCAAGAAAATCCCAAAAGATCTGGGATTTCTTGGAGGAAGCTCCAGAAATCCTCTGACCACGGAAGGTATCTGAAGAGTCTTGGGCATAATATGCAAGAAAATCCCAAAAGATCTGGGATTTCTTGGAGGAAGCTCCAGGCGTCCTCTGACCACGGAATGTATCTGAAGAGTCTTGGGCATAATATGCAAGAAAATCCCAAAAGATCTAGGATTTCTTGGAGGAAGCTCCAGAAATCCTCTGACCACGGAAGGTATCTGAAGAGTCTTGGGCATAATATGCAAGAAAATCCCAGAGGATCTGGGATTTCCTAGAGAGGAGATAGGGAATCCACTGACATGATATTTTGAAAGTTGTATTCCAACTTCTACGATGTAATACAATTTCTACGTTGTATTCCAAGTTCAAAATTGTAATACAATTTCTACGTTGTATTCCAAGTTCAAAATTGTAATACAATTTCTACGTTGTATTCCAACTTCAAAATTGTATTACAATTTCTACGTTGGATTCCAACTTCCCCGCCCCCCAATAGTGATAAGTGGTTGAAATGATGATGATGATTGATGATGATGATGATATTCCAACTTCAAAGATGTAATACAATTTCTACGATGTATTCCAACTTCTACGATGTAATACAATTTCTACGTTGTATTCCAACTTCAAAATTGTATTACATAGCTATAAATGGGCCCTAATATTCATAAGTATTCATATTTAAGCAAAGAAAAATCCCAGAAATGTGATTTTAATGATTATAAAAAATTATTGATTATAAAAGAAATTGATTCTATCGACACCCTAATTCAGGCCACCCCCTTAAGCCTTAAAAAGTTTCAATCCTACAAGTTTCGTGTTTTAAATTAACACTTAATTTATCATGTTTAGCAGTACTCTATAAATCAAAATTCATTACTCGATTTACAAGTTCAATGCAGGGAATAAATATTTACGTGTAGTATAAAATTTAATTTTTCGTGGATTTTTTTAACGCTAATTATAACGCTTAATTCTTTAAGGATTATCTCTCACTCAGTGAACATCATTAAATTAAAAACTGAATTCTTAGGAATAATCTAACCCCCATTTCAACCTTTTTCATTCAAGTACTTCTAAAGACTATTTATTCAGAACCATTAAACATTAAAAAGGTTATTATTTATCGCAACAATGCGATCTTTTTCAATTCAGTGCATTGTGTGCATTGGCTAATGATTTCCTGGGGAGGTTCTCATCACCCCCGAACTTCGCGAAGGGCACAAAAGCATGAATAAAAGCATATTCTTTTTCAGCTCGACGCTGATCCACACGGATTATGCATTCAGAAGATAACAGTCGTGAAACGAGAGCGCTGCTGACGAACCTCAACTTTCAGGGGTGGTCCACCAACAGAGCACCCCTTGGGCCCCCGATGGAAAAAAAAGCACGCGACACTCCCCGACACAATGGCACGGACGTTTAATTGTTATTTTAATATTCCGGCCAGTCGGGGAGTCCGCTGACGAGATAATTTGTGTAGCCACCAACACTCCAATATATATGATAATGATTTCTTCGCGATTGTCACGAGATTTCCTGTCCTTTCTCATTCTTTTCCATTCCTTCCATTCGCTTGGGCCATTGTTGGGTGTTAGAAAATCGGCTCTTGTTCCACGAAACGCGGAATTCTTCTATTGTGTGTCTGCCTGGGATGGAAGAGACGAGGGATTCACTGACTCTTAATTATGCAGAATTTGAGGATTGTGCCATTATGAATTATGGATTTTTGAGACACGAAAGACAAGGCTAGATAGGGATGAGGTTATAGGAGATTCTTCAATTGTTCAGCGAACAATTCAATAGAAAATTTCATAATGGGGATTTTGTCTACGACTTTGAGAGTGTCTCAAGCGCTAAATAGCGTTCAGATATTAATGAATTTTGATGTACATTGTGTTAAAAAATTGAATGATACTTGAAAAAATCAATTACCGGCACAGACTTAATGAATTTCGTTGAGTTTCTGACTCATTGTGTCAAAATGAATGGGAAGTTTGACAATTCATGTCAATTGATGAAAGATAAATAAATATTTGTACTTAATAGCTTAATACATGGGAAGAGGGATAGGGGAGGGTGGGGCAGGTTCATGCAGTTAAACTTTTTTTTAAGACACATTTGTTAAACGACTATGAACCGTATTCCAATAATTAATACTCCGTTAGTTTCTCTTGCGTATTGGCTATCCAAAAATATATAGCACAAATTATAGATAATCATTTATTATCCCAAAAACGTGTATTTTCGAAAGTCATTTATGAATAAAACAGCCCCATTTCTACCTTTAGTAATGACTATTTTAGAGGAAATTGATAATTTTTTGTAAGTTCCGTTAAGTTTTTCAGCCAATACACGAGACAGACTACTTTTGACCCTTTTGACAAATAAATTTAACGAAATAAGTTGCAGAAATTGAAAGATTTGAGAAAGACATTTTCAATATATTTTATTAATTGAGAAAATTAAAGAAGTTTACTTAACGATATGTTTTGATTTTTCTTATTCAGGGTTTCTATTTCAGGGAAATAAATGTTGCAATATTATATACAATAAATTATAATATTGAGAAAATAAGAGATTTTAAATTGAAAAAGAAATATCTCAATGAACTTTTAAAAGATTTATAATTTATAGAAAAGAAATTAAAAAAACAAACTTTAATAAAAAATCTCTAAAGATGATTTTCTATTGGCAGAAAAAATGTCTCACTGCGACACGAATTAGTGTGCAAATTTAATCAGAAATTTATCTGCAAGAAGCACCGAGACACTGAATTTTCATCTTAAATTAAAATCTCCATCTACAATCACGAAAAATTTTTCATCATATAGTTTCGAGGGAGATAAGAAAGTTCTATATATATTTTTTTTCTTCTGGAAAGAACAAAAAGCAGGAGAACGACCCCCTCTCGAATAAAGTTAGGGAATTGACGAGAAAACTTTTCGCGATATCAGATAACGTTAGAGCATAAAATATAAAAAAGTTTGCTGTATGCAAAAGATTTTCTCGCCACTTGAGAAACTTTTCTCAGGCTGTGCGAAATAAAAGAAAGACAGAGGGGTCGAAAAAAAAATAATTCCAAGATATGATAAAAGTTGCAATTCCATTTGGACTCGAGTGTTGAGAGATAAGATAATATTTTTTGGGAGGGGTGGGTGGTATGTTGTATAATCCCTTCTAAAATGCTACAAGGTGTACAAAACCCCTCTCGGAACTTTGCTTAGTGTTGAGAAATAATTAAAGGATTAATCCTGAGGATGTTGCGATAAGGGGTGAACTTTGACAAGAGTCCCATACTCTCAGACAATTTTATTCTGACCCACTTTTTGGCATGAAGAAAAGGTAAAGAGTCGGTTAGAGAGCCCCTCGAGACACAGATCCAACTTCACATATACATAGTTTACGTCTTCCAGGAAGATGCTCAAAATTTTACCTCAAAGACGCTTCAAGAGAAAGCAAGGGTGGATGGATAATAATCACCTAAACACTATGCTATATAACATTTCACCCTCCTTAAATAAAGTGTATTTAGAGATTCATGGCTCAGAGAAGAGAGAATTCTGTTTAGGTGAGGACAAAGTTGGTGTTGCGTAATTGTCTGTAGATCATAGTAAAAATCGGTTATTGCAGGGATGCCTTCAAGTTGATATTTAAAGAACAGGAAGCTTAAATGTTCATAGAGAAAGTTTGTTTCTTTGCAGTTGTGCATTGTACCCAAGTAGCAGCAATTTATTAACTAAAATTTCATCAGACTTTTATTTGCAAAATTTATGAATTTTCCAGAGCCTTGACCTTATTATTCAATCAAGGCTTAAACATTTGTGTCAGTATTTTGATAAAACGATCAAAAAATACTTGGTCAGTAAATAAAAAAATAGTGCGTAAAATAATATGTTTGGTCGGTCAGTAAAAATGTTGGAATGGTAAATAAAATTGCAACTTTGGTTAGTAAAATGTTAAGTCATTAACACATCAGATACACCTTTTAGATGATTAAAATAACATAAAAATCTAATTTTAGATAATAATCCTTCTCATACATTTTTATGTAGGGGAAAGCGCGCTACCTTCGGACCATTTATGCTTCGCACAAATGATTTTTTTTTCAATGTGTTAAAAATGAATTTGGCCCATTATAAAATTATATTTTAATAGCTAGTCCTATGCCTCAAATTTTCAGAAAAGAGCTGTGGGTGAAATCCATAAGGAACATAGAGAAAAAATTGAATTGTCCGAAGCTTGAGTCGTCCGAAGGTAGCGCGCTTCCCCCTATGTCTATCCCAATCTTTGGCACTCAAATTCGTCAAAACTAAATTGTAGTTGTTGTGAAGTCTAAAAGAAGAAGAAAATTACAAAAAAGCGGAATTGGCATTATGTATAAAAAGTTTTAGAAATTCATGATTTTTCTCAAACATTTCAATTTCGAATTTCGTTTCAATTTCGAATTCATCAAATACTGAAAGATTCTGATAATTAAATTAAAATTTCAATAACCTAAACAATTTATACTTATTTTTACAACACCGAGAAAAAATTGTATGGTATTATCTACAAATCGTGTCTTTAAATTTTACTGCCTCAAAAGATAGTAAAAAATACTATCCTCCATAGACGTAGCCATAGACTCCTTTAGAATCTACTATCTTGAAATTTTCAAATTTACTATCCTATGGGTAGTAAATTCTAGTAGACGGGTGGTAAAATCTCTACTATCCTCCTTTAGATTTTACATTGATCTCTCTTAGATTCTAATATCCGGATAGTACATTTTACTAACCGCAAATTAGATCTTACTTAGAATTCAACTGGAAGACAGTAAAATTTAACGGAGGATGAGGATACTAATTTGGATTTGAAATTGCCAGCTAAACCAGTAAAATTTACTATCCGGCTAGTAAAATATACCATCCGACTAGTAAAATCCACCATCCGACTAGTAAAACCTACTATCTGGGGATATTAGAATTTACCATCTGGCTGTTAGAATTTACTATCCACAGGATAGTAAATTCTAAAGGCGAGCACCTATATTCTACAATTTTTGAAAGTCCAATCTCATATCGCGTTTGCTGGATGACTTTTCTTTACTATCCGGCTATTAAAATTTTGTATAGGCTATTAAAATTTTTTATAAATTTTACTATCCTAGTTTTCTATGTGTACACAAGTGTTATGCCCTAGATACACTTGCGACTTAAGCCGAGAGACGACTTAGTGGAAAATGATGGAAATGTAGTTTGGCCATTTAATATAATTACGCTAAGCCATCTCTCGGCTAATCCTCAGGTCTGTCAAGGCCTTTAGAGTAATAAAACTTTTTAAAGGAAACTTTAAGGATCTCAAATCCAAAATTCTTTCGCTCCGGTTACATCTAGATATTTTTTCTATAAGCATTTAATGTTGTATATGCGTTTTTCACATTTTAAATACTTATACTGTCGTATCTCATTGGAATTTTCTCTTTAGTCGCAATAGATGTCGCAAAAATTTAACCAATCAGTAAACTTTTCCGTAATTTGTTCTGTAGGTAACAAGAAATATTAAGACAACGATGGACATATTGTAATGCCCTAGGTAGACTTACGGCCTGTAATGGGAAACTGATTAAAATGATAGTCTAATCATTATTTAGACGATAATTACGTTAAGCCGGCTCTCAACTTTAACCGTAAGTCTGTCCAGCAGATAAGGAGTTCAATGAATTGTAGAGACTAAAGATCGTATTGGGGGACTCAGTGGGTCAAGTGGTAGAGCACTCGTTCTCTGATTAAAGTTTCTTGGGTTCGAAACCCATTTAGGTCACCAGAAACTCTTTTTGGCTTTAAATATGTTCAAATTCGAATTGCATCCATTAATCTTCACTGCACTGTGGGCATAAATCTGACAGCCTCATTCCTGTATAAAAAAATAAAAATACATGTCTAGAAATCCCGCTTGCGTAAACATTATTATTAATTTACTAAAGATCGAATTGAATTGAATTTTTGAGTATCATGTTTTAGTGGAAAGTTGAGAAATAATCTATTTATTCGAAAATTCCAAAACAATTTGGAAAAGGAAAAAAGGAAATAGCAGTATCCCCAATGGAATCTTAGAATAAGAAATTTTAAACAAGTCAGTGAAATATTCAATATGAATAATATTGGGAATTGAGTGTCGAAGTGACCAATTGGGCACCTTTAACTGCCTAACTGTATGTACCTAAATTAATGTTTAATCTGTATTTCATTCAACTCTGTATAAGAGCAACGATCTGTTTCTATTCTTTGGGTAGTATGGGTATATTTGAGGGAAGAGTAGAACATCCCATGGGAAATCGATGACGTTGAAACATTTTGGGGTCGTGAAAGCTTCCAAATACGACAGAGGAGCTCCAGTAGTAGAGTCACAAAGTATCTCACCCAAAGAAATCCTTTCAATCTAATTCATTCACAGCCTAGAGGCTTCAAGTTTGTGCGGAGGTCACTCTACTGAGACATTCTGCATCATTGAGATTAGAACAGTATGACGGGAGGGAATGGGGAGATGAAATTGTGTAATACGTTAATTAGAAAATTGACTTTACACAATTCCCACCCAACAATCATCCATCTCCTTTGGACGAGGCGTCGTTGCTGTGGCGACAAATGAAATTTCCCGGGACTTTTCTTCATCCCCAGCAAAGACAGACATCAATTGCCACTAATTAAACCATTTCTCTGGGACAAATCCTCATTCCCTCAAGACGGATATTGCGTCCAAAATATACATTTTCTCTCATGTTGGACGTGAGGTGAATTTTGACATGGCACAGAGTGAGGAAAAGTCTTATGAGGTTTGAGTTTGGAAGCAAATGAAAATCAAAGCTCAGTAATTGAATTTGTCGTCAGTTGTTCAAATTAGGCTGGTTATTGACTTGTCAGCTTTTTGGAAGATTTTTTTTTCCTCAACGGAAGTTCTAAATTGTTCTATTTGCAGAAGAATTTTCGATTGTAAAAGAGAATGGGTGCATGAAGTAGTTGAGGATTCTAATAATATCATGAATTATTATCTAGTATCATAAAATTCAGCTGTGAATACAATCAAAGTTATGAAAGGAGGAAGTGTCTCTGGTCATAAATCACAAACGAATTATCAGCAATTGTCTTCAAGAGTCACGATCATTCATCGCCATTTAATGCTCAAATCCATCAATAATTTACGACCCATCTCGTAGATGGGAAATATGGTATTTTAGAGAAAATTTTATGAGGGATCCTCTCTTTCACTCATTCTGGGCTGCCTTTTAATGATGCTAATTATTGTTTTTGGGAGCCCCTTGTCCGAGGATATGTCCAACAACATAATTGATATTAATGGCTCATTTCTCAGGAGATTTTGCTGGGTACTTTCAAACGATTGATGTGTCTGCAAACAAGATAGGATTTATGTTTCAAACAGTTTTATTAAAAAAAATGTTTTTAATCAAAAAACCCACACTTTGTCCAGTCATTTGGAAAGTTGATGTTGAACATTTTATTGCATTTCACGATAATTCGTTGCTATTTTTTTTCTACGGGAGTAAATTTTCCACTCAAATTGATATATTTTTGGGCTATTTTTCTCTCTCTGTAATCCTATTATGGATTTTTTTTCACACAAACATTGCCTATGTTTTCTGTGGAAGAGAAAGGTTAAATTACTGAAAAACATTTTTTTCACTAAAATGGATTTTACAGTGAAATGCGAATAAATGTGGCTTGTTCAAAAATCGCTGCAAGTTACGCTTTTGGTGGAATAATAATAATAATAATAAAAAAAAATCAAGGATGGGCAACTCCGCTGCGTGCGCCTGGTGATGGTGATATTTCAGGGGTTGGATTGGTCCGATAAGTTTTGGCCATTGGAGTGGGAAATTATTTGTGAATGAGATTAAATGGGACTTAATCGATTCTTGTGAGATTTGGCCACCCATCCAATTTCTCGTGTTATCCCTTCGTTTGACACTTCGGAGGAAAACTTTTTGCCATTTTGGGGGAGGAAAGGGATTATATGGTGTGATAGAATGTCAATAATTAATATTGATACATTGTCAATGGGAAATTATTTGAAAATCCCGCCTCTCAGCATGAAATCAATGGGTTCCGCTTGGCACAATCCTATTCTTATCACCAAATGAGTCACATGCTCATTAAGCGATGTGCGATATCCAACCCCATAGTCACCCTTCCTGACCATTTCGCCTGAATCTCATTATGTGCGTCCAGTTCACTAGCACCCTCGCTTGGTCACTGAATAATTTTTTTCACTGGAGGGTTCATAAATCTCTTGGCTTTCTTGCCTTCTATATAGAACCCCCTAGTAAAAGAGTTGCAGACGTGGGTCAGGCAGAACAGGCGGATGTGGCAATCACTGGGAAGATCTAGTTGCAGGACTCGATTAGATACATAATATTAAGTGCCACACATATATCAGGATAATTCTTTTTAAAAACTAAGGGAACTGCCCCTTACAAATGTACAAAAGGAAATTGTTTGAATTTAAATTGTTAGTCTGGTTAGAGGCCCAATTTCAGTTAGATTTGCAAAGGTTCGTTTGAATTTAAATTGGGAATTTCAGGTATCCCTTAGAACTAGAAATAGAAACCTAAAAACTGCATTGAATTAAGGCATAGTAAAGTTTTCTGACGATGTAGATGCTACTTTCACTTATAAAAATTAGTATAGAGAATTTGGATTGGTAAAAGACCCCTACATGACCTTCAGAAGGTTAGGCCATAGGCTTTAGGTCTGCTCGCTATTAAACATTTGCGAACGACATTAAGTGTTTGTTAAAGTCTCGAACACTTCTGTTAGATTACAGATACGACTTATAAACTAAGAATCCTATACCATAAAATCTAGTATCACAGAATATCTCTACAGGAACTTCAATACGAAAGAATACAGTAACTTCGACCCTTTATAATATTATAGCTAGTAAAGAAAAAATATCATTGAATTAAAAATTAGAACTTTAACTTCTTTAAGAGTCTCAACTTTCCTTTGATTAATAGTTTTTAAATTAGTCAAAACTTTGGAAAGGAAAGAGTTTACGATCAAAAATTTATTGATGAAGTTAAACCTAATCTAAAAATTGCCCTATTTTTAATCTTTCTCGTCCTTGACTGTCCTTGATGATCCGGGCATAGATCGGTCGATGTTCTCTTCAAAACATTTACATATAGGGTAAGTGTGCCAAATTTTGGCCAGCTTGCAATTCCGGCCACCTTTTTTGTTCCTCAAATTTCCATGAATTTTTAGTTATCACATACTCTAGAGATTATACAATGCAAATTAATAACAAAAAATGTGGCTTCGACAAACGAGATGACGTGAAAAACACATTGGAAGAATTCCCGAAGGGCAAGGAACTATGAGAATGAAGGTGGCCGAAATAGGACACCAAAGCTATGTCTACATTTTTATTCGTTTTAAAATGAATTAAGAATGGTTTTAGAGTAAATAAAGACGATAAACTGTATACAAGGTTCTAAGCAATACTCCTTAAGAAGAAGGAATAAAAGAATCAATTTGTTTTAAAAATATTACATTTCAAACTTGAGACTTTGGCGCTTGCATGCAACTATGCCGAAATTTGGCACACTTACCCTAAATTCCTTTGGTTTTTGAATTTTTTTAAAATTTAAGCTAAGAATATAATTTAAAAAGAAATATGAGAGTTTAATAAAGAATTCTATTGTAAAAGTTAGACAAAAGATTTAAAAATAAGATCCATTGAGCCTTTAAATCGAAATTGATGGACTAGTTGATAACGAAGATCGCCTTTAGGAATATTGAGATTCAGCGGGTGAAACTTTTCGGATTCAGGTAAACAATGGACTGGATAGTGATTAGAACCTAATTTGTTGTATGATTTATTAAACTACAGTACGTTATGTGCTTTCCGTGAAAATTCTAATATAGAATCTGATTCTTTGTAACCTAATGCCGGCTTCAGACTGGAGGTTTAGCTCAGTCCCCGAAAGTCTCTCAAATCTAAATAACAAGCAATTTTATTGATTTTTCAAAATCTAACGGATCATTTGCCTTTTACATCCAATATCTTAAACAACAATTCCCTAACAATTCATGTCTGATGAGGAATTAGACAAGTTAAGCCAGATGGCTAAGCCTTTGGTCTGAAGCCCGCATAACCTATGTTTTGTTGAACTTAACCTCTATTACGATTTTGTTTTGCGAGTTACGTCTCACAAATTTTGAATAGTGTCAGTTTGCATTAGAAGTCCTTAAAGAACCTAATATTCATGACATAAATAAACTATAAGGATTTCCCTTTCAATTGTTAAAACAACACACACTTCTTCAATTGCAAAGATTCTATTGATATTTATCCGTCAGCCATTGTTATTCGTTTGGAGTGTTTGCCTGGGACCTGCTGAGATAAGTAAACTAGAAGCAAAAACCTCATTGAAAATTGTATCTAGATGGGTGATTATGCAACCTCCCTCGGTGGACATAATCCTTGAGTATACACTCCCGTACTTCATTGAAATCAAGTCCAAAAGGGGTGCGTCCCTCGACAACTTTCCATTTTTGAATATTTATTTGAAGAGAAGCTGGCAATGAAAATAATTCCTTATGACAATTTTCACCTTCTGTCGAGGGATTTCTTTTTTTTTTTCACTGTTTTCCAGAAGAAAATCGTTGGAGGAAATGTCATTAGAGATGTATGTACATGGTTTGTGTTCTGTGTAATATTCCCGGGAGCCTTGTCCGGGAAAAGGGTTAGAGATTAAAATGTAGTATGTGTCGTTTGGAAGCGAAGAATTAAATTACTGTAACGAGAAATTGAGAGTCCAGTGAGACACGGGTTGGAAAAATAGAATCGCTTTCATCATTTCTCCTTGGGGGATTTTTCGGTTCACATTTCCAACATCTCTTGCCACCAATGGTTATGAGAGAAAATTGCGTGGGTGAGAAATTGGACATTTATTTCCATGATGGAACACTATGGGCAAAAAGGGATGAGACTCCGACACAAAACTTAATACTTTTCCCCCGGGATCAACACGTATTAATGGCCAAGGACTTTACTTCGCAGCCAATGAAGATGATTCACTGGGCCATATGTCGTTGAGTAAGGGAGCACCATCGAAATTGATCTTATTTTCAATCCCATCTCCCAGAGGGAGATTTCGCGATTTGTACGAGTCAATAGACACATCCTGACTTATTTGGATCAGGAGCATGAGCCGTTGATGACGGGAAAAGTACGATATGCTTTCGAACCTGCAGTTGAAGGTTAGTAGGTTTCAATGAAATTTGCAAACAAACTAATAACATAAATAAACCAAATGATGGTTAAATATATTTTTAAACTTTTAGTTTTCAACAAACTTTTGTTTTAATTATTTTTATATAGTAAAAAAAAAACAACATGAAGGCAGAGTTATGTTTTAGAACATGTGTGTTCTAAAGTACCTTGTTAATAGTATTTACGTGAAATAAAGTGGAAAAATAGAGCTTATGAATTTGAAGCATAATATATATTTCTTTTTCAGACATTCAAAATAAATTTAGGAATTAAATTATTATCATGTTGATTAAAGCATATTTTATCTTGTACTAAAATTGCGAACGTAGTTTATGTTAATAATCATGTTAATAAAAAAATATAGTCTAGTTCGGTTGTCAGAAGTTTAGTAAAGATAAAATATTTTGTATAACGATTTTGCATTTATTTAGAAAATATGAATTTAGTACAAACGCTACTCCACGTTATTGCGTTATTATTTTCATCTTCTATCTTATTCAATATGTTTAAAAACTATCTGTGTCCTAATTACGTTTTAACACTTTAAGGACGAATGGGTAACCTTATGACCCAAAAATTAAATTTTTCCTAAGGCCTTCTAAAGCTTTCGGCCTAAAAAGACAGAAAAAGTGATTTTTTCAGACACCCAATTTTTAACCCTCTCATCCTTAAATGGTTAAAAGTCCTTAATAAGAAAGTATGATAATTTCTTTCTCATATAGGTTTAGTACATGCCTGTACTATAATTTTAACACATCTCCAAATGGTCATTTTGGAACTCTGGAATATTTTACAAACTATCTAATATTTTCAAATTTGATGGTTTTTTCAATTTTTTGAGGGTACTTTTTTCAATTTTTCCAAATTTTCCAAATTTATCATAGCGCCTCAGTCACCCTTTATCATTCCTTTATCTCTGAAGCATGTTGGCTGAAGTATGTGGAAAAATGTTCCCAAGGAAAAGCCTGAAAGTGTGTGTGCTGTTGTGCAGTTGAGTAAATTGCGAATCCCCTTCGTCGTTGATGAAAAGAAGTGGTATTATATCCTAAAGGCGGACTTACACGTAATCCCTGCTTAAGGATTTGATAATTAAAGTCTTATTTAACCAGAATATGAGCTTAACATGTGAGTTGGATTTTATCGAATTGGAATGACGATGTGCTTTCGACTTGGTAAGTATTTAATTATGGCATAAGGGAGGTATACAATTCCTCATCATTTTATTCAATATATGAGAATCCACTTTGGGAACTTTATGTGGGTACAAGGGATGGGTTTCCCAAAGGAGGTTTAAGAATAAAGGCAAAAATCAATATCAGAAATTCAAGTGGGGTTTTCCTTCACTTTTCAATGTTGTTCTGCGGTTTTCTTTCGGTATTTTTCAGGGTTTTGAAGTGGAATCGATTTTTCAAAAGAAAAACCTGTATAATAATACACCCTTGAGAATCCCTTCTAGGGGCTCAATTCATTGAAAAATGTGTGAAGTGTGTGAATTTCTTTATATGAATAAGACCTAAATATTTACTCAACATCCTCAATTTGTCTATTGATTAATGGACACAAGAACCTTCAACCAACCTATTTTCTCTACTTGTAAACTTGCTTTTTTCCTCTTTTGCTAGAGAAAGAAAAAAAAACAGCACCAGTCTTTATTCAACATTATCATGGTTGGATTTCGAGCAATAAATTTCCATAAATTTTCCCGCGAGAAAATGAAGTACATACCACCCCAAAGAAAACGCAAAGTGGTTGATGTACAAAAATACCTTCAATTGGAAGCTTCTGAGGTAAAAAGCTCTCCCTCAACCCCTTTTTTATTTCCCTTGAAAGCAGTGAGAAAGTGGAGGACGTATAGGGGGTTGGGTATTGCTACAAATTTTTGTACCTCACTCATCAGACAGCTAAATGGAACGTTGCTATCGCACTTTTTACGGCCATTTCATCTTCAACGTGCAAGAGTGCGACCACACAATTTTCCCATACTGCGAGAGAGCGGAAAAAAAGAAGAAAAAACATTGGGTGAGTCTCATTAAATTACGCCAGACAGCTATTTTGCTACATACTTGCAAACTAAAAGCAATCTTGGCTATGGGAGTTGGGTGAAAGGCTATTCTAAGAAATATTGTAATAATAGTTAAAATGTTCAAAATATACTAAATCCTCTAAGTAAAGAGAAAATGATGTAATATTATTTGAAAAAGATAGCGAAAATAAATCATTTCAGGTACGTCAGAAAATATTTGACCTGTAGGACATGCCAAAATAATTTATTGCCACGCCCCCTTTTATCAGTTATATACATGTAACAAACATAAGAATTTCCAAATTTTCAATATTTAATAGAAAAACAATTTGCCATACAATTAAGCAGGAAACTACACTGAGAGAAATCCGAAAAAGTTAAAATAACATTGCGGAAATGTTAATTTTACCCTGCATTATTAATCGGAAATCGGTGTAAATATTATGCTATTTAGGTGTATTATGGGTTAAAGTTACCCTTTTTCATGTTAATTTTACATTTAAAAAGGTGTAAAATTAACATTAAAAAATGTTGATATATTTTTACACCTAAAAAGTGTTAAATTTCTGAGGAAAAACTGTTAATCGCATCCTCTTTTATTCTTAGTGTAGCATCATTTCAATATGGGAAGATCAATGAATAAACTACGCCCATTAAAGAAATTGTGTGAAAACAACAAATCGTAGATTTGGTTAGTTGGTGTGTGTAATACTCTGTGTATGAGATTTTAGACTTATTGAAATGTACAGCAACAAACGCCCTGAATTTTTTGCAGTCACGCATTCATGAAAGAGACGTCCGCTTCCATATATTCTCCCTAACCAAAATATCAAACCTTAAAGAGTTGTCTCAAAATAATCTTGAAAATTCTAAAAGAGGTACTTTTGAAAATTTTTGGGCGTGGTTTATTTTTTGCTGGGCGGACCCATTTAATTCTCCACACGGCTTATATGTTTAGTTTACATATTTAAAAAATAAAACTTAATTAGACTACTAATTATTTTTTGTAAATATAAAAAGAAAAGCATATATTTAATTCTCTTCAGATTTTGAAAAAAAAAACTAAGAATATTATTAAGAATGAGACGTTTTTCAAAACTATATTAAAATTAAATTATAAGAAAATTAAATATCTAGATGGAGCAATTCAAGCATATTATTATAGTCAAGTGTGCTAATCCGGGCGCTTCGCTATTTGGATCATTTAATACTAATCCACTTAAAATAATATTTTTATTTTTATTTCCGTTATGCCTAACGCACAATAACTTTTGTTTTGTAAACATGTTTTTGACATTTCAATGAGAGCAAATGAGATCTAGATCTAGTCATCTCGTTCACTCTCACATGCAATTTTGAAAACATGTTTACAAACAAAAGTTATTGTGCGCTGGGCATTATAGTCACTACAGTAACATAATATAACTATTCAAGTTTGAGAAAAAAGCAAAAATAATATTTTTATCCATTAAATAAGTGAGTGTAATCGACTCATTTCAATCTTTGTACCAGCTGGGTTCTTCACTAAAAATTTTCTAGCAGTGATAGTTTCGCTAATGACAGCTGCTTGATGGAAAATATTTATTGTTTTTTCCTTGTGCAAAAAGTATTTTAAATCCAAAGGTTTAATTAAAAGTGAATTAGCAAAAAGGCGATCCAGTTAGTGCATGCAGACTTATTTCAGTATTATCATTATTTTATAAATTTTCTTTAATATTTTTGATATTTTTTTATATTATATTTCTGAATGAAATAGTGAATAATTCTATGAATTGAGAAGAAATAAAAAGAATTTTATCAGGCCAAAAACAAGCGTTTAAGTAGTACTCTTCGGAAAACGATGCAATTACCCCACCGTACTATATTTTCAAAAATTTGAAATTTAGTAACAATGCTTTAATTATAAGAAATGTACTGTATATTTTTAAATAACAAACTTTAAAATATGTAGGTAAGGTTTAGTAATTTCTTAGTAGAATAATTTGTAATATAATAAGAATTATTATATTAGACTTAATTACTTACTTAATTATTTCGTCTCTAAATTAGATTTTTTTCTACATACAAAAGATGTTTTCTGGGGATTATCGATGTAATTTTTTTTCTTATTTTTGCTGTGAAATAACATGCTTTTCTTTTCATTATTGAAATTAAAATATCTTTAAATAGTCGGAGCTTTTTTAGTATAGATGGAATATATCTTTTATTGAGAATAATTTTTTTTTAAAATGTTTTGTTTGTAAATTTAATTATGGAACTCTCGAGGTTTCGGTATATTCATAGAGCAATTTGTGTTTAGGGTTTTACTTCAATAAATTTTCTTTTTACCAACTGTTTGAGGGTTGAAAGAAAAGAAAAGAATTTGGAATGGAGTGAAAAATCGCAGCGACAGAACTCCTTAAACTTGGCCTCGGAACTGAATCTCTTATTTCTTCCACGTCTCACTCAGATTTTATCAATTCCTTCACCCTTCTAACCAGCCATATGAGGGTTGAAAAAAAAATGCACGCGGAGATGAACCAAATCGATTTTTCTCGATGGAGACACTCTCAAGTCAGCCCCATGGAATTCATCCTGGGTTTGCCAAAGAAAGCTCTATTCAGCGTCTTTCTGTTAAGTACACATTTCAAAAGAAGTACTCAGGAGAGCCGAGGTAACAATATTCCAGTGGCAGAGTCTCTATTTTCAATCGATTTACACCTTCTGGAAGTCTTTTCCCGTGGAGTGGGTGGAAAATTGCCATTTTACCCTACATATACGCTCACTACCCCGAGATACTGAACCCTCCTATAGAAGATGGTAAATATGAAAATATTTTCACAGAGAAAATCGGTAAAAAAAAAGAGATGTGTTGGTGGGAAAATAAAAATTATTGTAATACAGATGAGATGAGTTTGGCGGAAAGTTAAATTTATTCCCATACATTCATCGCTCAAATTTCACCCCCTTGATATCCTCACTTACAACACAAACGCATCCCAAAAAACACCCCAAACCCATTCCTGGGTGAAGAAGTGTTCTGCACAAGCTCGCCTCTTTCGGATGAATATGAAGAATGTGAAAAGAGATTCGGAAATTGGATAAATTGCTCTGAATTCTGTCTGTTTTCCTCTCAAGGGTTTCATCGTCTTTCCCGGGCTCACCCCACATCCCCAACTCTTTTTTTTTCCCTGGAGTCTGGGCAAAAATGAGGAAGATCCGAAAGGAAGAGAAAGAAATCAATCAATACATTCGTTCTAAATTTAGCTCTGGTTTTTTCTATGCCCTTCGTCAGGACAATCTCAAGGAGTTTTTTTTTGCACCAGATGCCAGGATGAGAGGTGAGAGCCGAATTGGCTTGGGATCTGTGCTACAGAAATATGAGAAAAATCCTTTAAGTTTTGAATCAATTTATTTTATAGCGGTCTTCAGACTAGACGTTTAGCCCAGTTTCTGAAAGTATCGAAATCCGAAATAAAAAATCATAAACATTACTATCTTGGCAGCTCGGGAAAAATGAACTTTTGTAGCTTTGTAAAAGTATCAGTCAAAACCAGTGATAAGCCCAGATAAGCTTATGATAGCTGAGATTCTTTACAGGCGACCTCGAAATGCTTGCAACTCGTAATGCATGAAAATTCGATTGTGAATTGAATTTTGGGAGTAAAGAATCGCGTCTAGCCAATTTTATCCATTTCGGTGGCCAAGAACCGTATGTTCGACGCGATTCTTTACCCCCAAAATTCAACTCACAATCGAATTTTCACGTATTCCAAGTTGCACGCATTTCGAGGTCGCCTGTAAAGAATCTCAGCTAGCATAAGCCTATCTGGACTTATCACTGGTCATTTTCTATTTTAAATAGTCCGAGTGGGGAAGGCGAACAAAAGAAAAAAAGTCCATTAAAATCGGTCACTAAACATTAGAGATAGAGTCCGGTCCATTTGGATACAGTAAGGGTCGGGGTACAGTGGGTTGGGGTATAGAGACGGAAGAGACTCGTCGTTAGAAAGATCTTGATTTCAGATACAGTAGAGTCTCTCAAATCTGAATCTCTCAAATTCGAACGCCGTTTGGATTCAAAATGTCAATTGTGAGGTTATGTGAGAAAGTTCGTATTCTTGGTGAATGAAAAACATATTTATGTGCTTCTTCCTGAATGTTTACATACATTATGGTCGTGTAAAATGAAAAGGAAGTATTTTACCACTAAGGCTTGCAAGAAAGTACGGGAATTTGATTCAAAGTACAATTTAATCTCACACAAATTTCGTTAGTTTTGAAAAAATCGTTCGAATTTGGGAGGTGAGAAATGTCAAAAATACCCCCCGAGCGTTCGAATTTAGGAGACTCTACTGTATTATAAACTAAAATTTTATCGACATCGCTGCAGAAACACCAAAAATGCAGTCCGGTCAAGACATTTTCGATTATAGCTCGGGTTAGGGAACATCGAGGGAGGAGTGCGACCCACCGTTGGAAAGGTCTCGACCTCAGCTACAACATACTAAAAATTAAAGAAAAAGCATTATCTAGTTTTCGAAATATTCGAGATCGATTAATCGAAAATCGATTTTTCGATTAATCGGACATTCACTTAAATCGATTAAAGTTGTGGTGTTATAAGACTTGTAGTATTCAATGAAAGCTTTCCAAAACACCAAATATTTTTCCAATAATTAGAACCGGAGATATGACCATTTAAAAATTTAGTTTTTGACCCCTTACAGCTCGGGTCAGGGGGTCAGAGGACCTTAAGTTTGGACCTTAAATTTATGGCTGGTCATTTTTGGAATCATTACGCTCAAAAGATGTTCTATAAGATAGATTTCAGGTGTTAGAGAAAATCCAAGTAGTAAAATAAGGGTGATTCTTTGATAATCATAGCTAATTGATTGGCAAAATACAGTGAAAAAATGATTTCCAAGTGTCACATATAAACATTTATTAGAAAAATAACATAAAAATATTTTAAAAGCAAATAGTTAAATAGCAATTAGATGAAAGTTCCATCTAAACATTGTGAAAATTTTTGTATCTGGGTGTACTATTTACAGTGAATATACGGCGTACGTATGTGGACAAATTTTCTACGTAGCTGAGCAAAGCGGGGCAGCTTTGTAAAAATTGCTACTAAATTTTCATTTTACTGTAGAAGAAAATCAAAGTATTTCCAGGAATTTTGTGAGGTAGGATTCCGCTTAGTAGATAGGATTACTCTTAGTAAGAGATTTTTTTTTGAGATAGCGGTATAGTTGATCCGGCTTGTGTGTAATTTTCGGTAAAAAATCTGAAAACTTGGACTTCACTTTCTGTATGAAGATGAAAAGGATCCCCCTACAATGTTATCATACGTGTGCTTTTCGAATGATTTTTTTTTATTTTTGTGTTCGAGCAATATTAGTTTGAAAATAATTTGTAAAAAGTCATAAACAAAAAATATAAAACGTCCATATCAGCTCCTGAAACTCACATCTCCGGTATGTGTGATGCCTTAATCATAGTCAGTAACCGGAAAACCCTTTCTGTCTCGTAATTGTCTTCCATTGTGTTAACTTTCTAATACGAAAAGAAAATAAATTGATAAAAAAATATTCCCTGGCAAATTTAAACTGAGAAATAACACTTGGCCCTATAAAATTACGTACCTATATAGAGAATTTTTCATTAATTTCAATTATACCACAGAAAAAGTGACTGGTGTAAAGTTTATATTTGGAATTGGTGTCAGAAGTGGGATATTTTATTAGACTTGAAATATATTTCGCGAGTGTCACTTGCAATAAAAGTGTGCTGTTGAAGGGTGCGCCAGGTGGGCCGTTTCTTGTAGATATTTGTTAATTTCTTCTGACTGTCATTGATCTGGATGAGCAAAAAAGAAGAGCGGATGGATTTGTCAGGTGTTTGAGGTGGAAAGAAAAGGAATAAAGGACACGTAGAAGAGACATTCTTCAGTGTTTTGTGGAAAGATTGACGATGCCAATCGCCTTGAGGTGGCACCCAAAGCCCCAGGAATCGTTTCTTTTCCATTCGAAAAAACCTCCTGAGGTAATTTATTTGATTTTTCCCCCAATCCAGACAATGGAAGATAACGATTAATTCTGAGAGTAAGAGAAAGGAAACCCAGGCACGTGGGTGGTCGCCCAAAAGTGAAAAAAGAACCACCCAATTCGATGTGGAAATCTCTTATATTTTCTCTTTAAGCCTTCTCCAAATAAACAATCCAGAAAATTGGGATGATTTCGCCTTTTTGTCGCTGAGAAAATCCAACATATTTCACTCAAGAACGCTATACCCATTCTCTCGACTCAATCTACAAGATATGGATCGACTTCTTTCATCACAGACATTATGGTTGGGTGTAAAATTATCACCGGGTCTCATCAATTTTTCCCCGGTGGCGCTGAGTGACACAGAATCCGTTGAAAGATAAATAAGGGGACAGTCAATGGATTAAACTAGACCGCCTTAAGTAGAACTACTTATTTACAAATTACAAGATAGTTTTAATAGAATTTGCATTAAGATAAGCTTACTTAAGGTATTTAAAATAATTTGATTTAATTCTACTTTTTGTAATGTATCGTATGAATTTTTCGTACATGTGCATAAAATAAATTATCCACTATGGTGATTGTACTAAAAATATTCCAACTTCTAAAATAGTTTGAAATTAAATACTGTGGAACTTGAATATTATCACTATCTCAACCGTAGTCATTTGAGATTAAGCACAACTTATTAAAAAATATTAAAATATTAAAATAAAATATAGACAATAAAATATAAAATTTCTTCATACCATGTTATAATATTTATTCAATTATCTCAAAAAATTATTTTTTGAAATGTATGATTTTTAGCACATCAAATGTTTAATTCAGAAGTTCCGTGTACTAAATATTTACTATAATTCAAGAGCTCCAAATCATAAACACTTTTTACAACTGTATAGGGGAAAGGCTTATAATTTTGTCCAGTTTCTTATTTTGGACACTTTGAGGATAACATTGGACACTAAAAATAAATTGATTAAAATGATGGATTTTTATTCCAATATTTGATGAATAATGAATTCTATCTAAATATTTGTTCTTTTTGAAAGATTTTAACACTAAATACGTTAAAATTTGAATATGATTTGAGTTGAAATTGCTTTGTTGAAAATTCAGTGTGAGCAATTGCTTACGAGAAATATGACAGAACTTCGTGGCTTACTTCAGTCTTATTTAGTTTTGGTGAAGTACTAACTAAGTTTGTTCGCTGTTTTTGAGTGATGTTATTGAATGTTCATTGAATATTGTGTTGATTCACGTTACTGATGATTTGTACATTTGACCTGAAGTGAGATTTGCCTTGTGAATTATATTTTTCGTGTGAAAAATGGGAAATTTTTTAAGACATTCACCAGTGAGGTGATGATTCTTATTTTGGACAGGTGTTTTTCTCACGAAATTTCGTGAAGTTTTAGCTTTTGTGATGACTAGGTTGGACAAATGCCTGGAGAAACAAAGGAGCATCATCTCTACGAAAGAGATGTAGCGAGAAATGCCTTGAAAGGCTCCCGGAAAGGTCAGAGAATGAGCGAATCTGCACGTACTTGGAGTATCGAAGTCAACTCACTTTAATGAATGATATGGAAAGTTTCCGGGCTTCTGTGACATTCTACGTTTCCCTTACATGAACAGGAAGAGGACTTGGTAAGATTGGTTCATCAAATAAAGAACAATGGGCATCCTATTGAGGCGGATTAGCTGTACAAATTTACAGCCAAGTTGGACAAATTAATAAACAAGTTGTCCAAAATAAGAGCCAAGGTCACCTCTACTTATCAATTCATTTTTAAACGTATTAAAACTAATTTTAATAAAAATAAGACGATAAGTAGCTTGCTAAGTTTCTAAACAACCCTTCTGAAAAGAGAGTAACAAGAAATGTCAATTAGTATAGAAAATATCGCACTTCAAACTTGGAACTTCGATGCTTATAAGCAGACTGTCCAAAATTATGAGCACTTCCCCTAATCCTTTTTAGTACTAATCAAGGCTAATGTAATATTTTTTTTTTATTAATCTTCTTTCGAGACAAATGCCAGAATGCATGTTTCATGTTCTGATTCTCTGTACTAAAAATACTTATGTTGTATGAAAAATATTCCAATGAAAAATGAAAAGTGGAAAAACATTTTTTAAGTACATGCCCGTTGTAAAGTGCTTCTGCACAATCGACTTTTCTCTGTGTTGGTTCCTTTCACGACTGTTTTGTGGTTTTAGAACACGACGAGCATTGGGAAAATCAGTCATGATAGGAATCAACACAATGAAAAGACGATTATGCAGAAGTTTATGAGAGCAGTCATGTCTTAAAAAATGTAAAAAAAATGTAAATATAGAATATTGTAAAATGTAAAATGTACTAAAAGGGTAGGGTAAGTGTACCAAATTTCGGCATAGTTGCAGGCAAGCGTCAAAGTCTCAAGTTTGAAATGTAATATTTTAAATACAAATTGATTTTTTTGATTCTTTCTTTTGTAAGAGTATTGCTTAGAACCTTGTAAAGAGTTTACCGTCTTTATTTATTCTAAAACCATTCTTAATTCATTTTAAAATGAATAAAAATGTAGACATAGCTTTGGTGTCCTATTTCGGCCACCTTCATTCTCATAGTTCCTTGCCCTTCGGGAATTCTTCCAATATCTTTTTCACGTCATCTCGTTTGTCAAAGCTACATTTCGTCGGTTGCCTGAGCAACTGTGCTAACTGCATTTGCTTTGTGTCAGCATTCGTTGTAAGCAACGCATCTCTGCGCGACGTTTGCAATGAATGCAGACACAAAGCAAATGCAGTTAGCACAGTTGCTGAGGCTACCGACGATTTTTAGTTATTCTTTTGCATTGCATAATCTCTAGAGTACGTAAAATCTAAATGTTCATGGAAATTCGAGGAACGAAAAAGGTGGCCGAAATTGCAAGCTGTCCGGAATTTGGCACTCTTACCCTAAATGTTTCTCGTGAAGATTTTTTAGGACTTTACTGTTATCAAGCGCTTCTGCAATCAAGTCTTTTTTTTGTGTTGGTTTAACTGTTTACCCCAGTTATTGTCGTGTTCTAAAACTACTAAACAGTTGTGGCGGGAACCAACACTAAGTTGATTATGTTAAAGCACTTGAGAGAATTAAAGTGCAAAAAAGATGTTTCGTTTTCAATACCCAAAATTTAGTATTTTACTAATTGTTTAATCCGATGTTTTCAATGGTTGCAACGGTTGCAACTGATAATTTAATATTTTTAACCAGTAAGCAATAGGGTTATTCGAGTTTTTTTTTTAAGGATTCTTGTGAATTTTTAGACCAAACACGATCATAATAGTATTAAACATTTTTAGGCTTAAAATTTATCATCTGCTAACCCTTAATTCCCTAATTTTTTTTGTTCTTTTCTAGAATTCTTCAACATGCTCAATAAATAAAATAAAGTATAGGGGAAACTGGGACATCACCAAACACGGGGTAGTACCAAACACTAATTTTTATTTCTAAATTACTTGGACTATCCCTATCATTTCTTCAGTGAACAAGCATCCCTATAGCGTTTATAAATTTCTATAAGTCTTGTCCTCTGAAGCCGAATACTGATTAAAAACTCTCACTCAGTGTTTGGTGCTACCCCGTGTTTAGTGGTGCCCCAGTTTCCCCTATGTTGTACCGGCACTATTTTTGCTATTTCCGTGATTTCATGGACCTTCTCTAGAGTTCTGCAAAATGCCTGAGAAATGGCATGAAATTGCGAAAATGTGATTTGGTAATGACAGGACCCATCTGCAAAGGGTTCCCCTAGCTGAGTCAATCGGTGCGACAGGAGCTGTTATCGGTCGCCAGCTGAGTCAATTTGGTTTGAAACACTCCTTGCTATTCTTCGCATTCATGACAGAGCACATCAACTCCTTTTTTTTCCTCAGAGGGACGCGTCCTATTCTTGGAAAGAGAGAGTCTCAATGCGTATGTCAATTTGCTCCCACTTTATCGCTCATCTCCTTTCGCCCGGTGCTCTGCAATAATGTTTATAAATGTGCCCTCCACTTTGTCTTTTATGGATTTCAGCAACACCTTCCCTCGCCCCATACATTCGCCATATACTCGCATCTTGACGGTGTGCTCGTAGCTTCAGCCCAATGGAGTTCCCAACTGCTGGGAGTTGGGTGGAAATAAAATGAAAATGGGGGAGAATTTTCGGGTGAATTGGTTGAAGGCGAGAGATGCGTGTTATGATTTGATACAAAAAGAACGTTGAAAAAAAAGATGCTCCTTGAGCACTTTTTTTCTGTTCCGACCCGCTACACCTCGAGCCTCGGTAGAATTTATTGGAAAATTTTTATGAATTTTTTCGCCTCCAGACGCCTTTGCTGAAATTCCTATAGGAGGATGTATTTCCTTCCAATTTCACTTTCACCGTCGAAACAATCCCCCGAAAATCAATTGATTTTACTGCTTTTTGCATTTATGGCTTTAATCGTTGCAGGAGATTTAATGTCTTAGAAGAAAGATTTGTCAAAGTGTCATAAAATGATTTTTTTCCAGAAAAAGAAATAAAGGTGAGATTATTGAGAGTCTCACCTTTTGAAAAATAAATAAAGTGAGGATAATAGGCCGGTCACTTTTCTGCCGAAGAAGAAAGAACGGCCTTTAATGGATATAATTTGAAATGAATACAAAGAATTATCGATTTTTTTTTAATTTGCGTATTAATTTTAATCAGGAATGTGTAATATTGAGCTTTAAAAATACCCATGTATCTTAATAAATAATATCATAAACGATGCAAGTTATGTGAGTGTGATACTTTTTTCTAAAGAATTTCCACCTAAGGGGTGTATCAGAAAATAGATGGAAAATGGAAGAAAAGACCTCTTTTGATTTCCACAGTTTTATTTTTACGACATTTCGAGGATGAATACCCTCTTCATATCCCTGCCATATTCCTGATGAATACCCTCTTCGAAAAGTTATAAAGAATAAAATTTTGATAATGAAGAGAAATCTAGCGTTTTCGTCTATTTTCTGCTAGTGTGGATACTAACCTGTTTTATTTTTTTAAACATTAAAAAACGAGTGTTAAATTAAAGCTTATGGATATTTTAATTGTAACCGGGACGGGAAACTCTAATGCCAAAGACATTTTTAATATTCTATTATATTATATTTTATTTACTATATTATTTTTTAATATTCAATTTGGTTGATTTATGTAGTTAACACTTTGTCGTCTTTACAGGGTTGATTTTACAAAAGTTTTACTATACTGAAAACAGTGATAATTTTATCAGCGGTTATTGAAATTTCCTTCATCAGAACTCTAAAATTTGCAATTTCATCCAGTAATCTATTAAATAGAATGGTTTATGTGTTAAGTTTTGTTGTTCTTAGAGATCATTTGCCAAAGCTTTTATGCAGTAAAAAAATCACTTAGGAAATCATTATTCGCCTAAAGTTTACTGAACCAATTATAAATTCACTCAAGTGTTGTTTTTTCTCGCAAAAGAAAACTCGTGAGATATTTTGACTCAATTAGCATTTTCTCTCTTCAATTGAATTGAGGCAAAATCTCAGTGTTGGAATTAAGAAAGAAAAGAGATGTGAAATCGGATAATGAAGCGCGATATAGGAAATCTTTTTTTTTTGTTTTTTCCTTCGTTGAGCGGCTTAATTTCCTTTGAAAATTCTTAATAATCTTCAGGAAAAAAAAACGCTTCTCTTTCTAGCCGGTGGAATCGTGATCTCGAAGATGTCTCACCTGCGTCATCAAGTGAGCTCCTGGAAAGTGCGCCATAATCGGTGTCAGGGGAGGATGTTGGAGAAGACATGGTACGCTTAGGAGGGTGGCAATAAATATTTCGTCAGTGACATTATATTCCTGTGCGCCCTCATTCGAGAGAGACACCGTATTCCTTAGGCCATTTATTATTTTAACAGCTTCAAGACAACACGGTGTATCTTGAAATAATAATAATAGCAGCAATTTTGCTATAATTCACGCCAATGACATGGTGAGATGAGCTTGTGCAGCAAGATGAGACACAGAAGCCTCAAAATCCCATCGCCAACTCCTAATGCATCTTTCACCTTCAGGGCTTCTCCAGGGATGTCTTACTCTTTCCGACTTTTTCCTTGTTCCATCGGAGGATTGCATTGCATGCGAGACTTTCCATTTAAATTTTTAAGGAATTTCTATAAAATTGCACAGAAAAGATGGATTTGTCGAGAAGAGAGTTTAAGACAATAAGCATCGAAGTTCCAAGTTTGAAGTGCGATATTTTCAATGCTAATTGATATTTTTCGTTACTCTCTTTTCAGAAGGGTTGTTTAGAAACTTAGCAAGCTATTTATCGTCTTATTTTTATTAAAATTAGTTTTAATACCTTTAAAAATGAATTGATATGTAGAGGTGAATTTGGCTCTTATTTTGGACAACTTCGTTATTAATTTGGACAACTTGGCTGTAAATTTGGACAGCTAATCCGCCTCAACAGGATGCCCATTGTTCTTCATTTGATGAACCAATCTTACCAAGTCCTCTTCCTGTTCATGTAAGGGAAACGTAGAATGTCACAGAAGCCCGGAAACTTTTCATATCATGCATTAAAGTGAGTTGACTTCGATACTCCAAGTACGTGCGGATTCGCTCATTCCCTGACCTTTCCGGGAGCCTTTCAAGGCATTTCTCGCTACATCTCGTTCGTAGAGATGATGCTCCTTTGTTTCTCCAGGCATTTGTCCAACCTAGTCATCAGAAAAGCTAAAACTTCCCGAAATTTCGTGAGAAAAACACCTGTCCAAAATAAGAGCCATCATCTCACTGGTAAATGTCTTAAAACATTTCCCATTTTTCACATGAAAAATCTAATTCACAAGGCAAATCTCACTTCAGATCAAATGTACAAATCACCACTAACGTGAATCAACACAATATTCAATGAGTATTCAATAATATCACTCAAAAAAACCGAAGAAACATTATTAGTACTTCACCACAGCTATAAGCACTGAAGTAAACACGAAGTTCTGTCATATTTCTCGTAAGCAATTGCTCACACTGAATTTTCAACAAAGCAATTTCAACTCAAATCATATTCAAAATTTAACGTATTTAGTGTCAAAATCTTCCAAAAAGAATAAATATTTAGATAGAATTAATTATTCATCATATATTGGAATAAAAATCCATCATTTTAATCAATTTATTTTTAGTGTCCAATGTTATCCTCAAAGTGTCCAAAATAAGAAACTGGACAAAATTATGAGCCTTTCTCCTATTCCATTATCATTTGTATTTGGGTTAGATATGTTAGTATTGCAAAATCAGATATCTCCAATCAATTTAAAAGCTTAATATATAAGTATGATCCATATAAGGTGCAAGCATTTTTTTGGATCATATTGAAAAGATGAAAGATTCCCCAGAAGAGCTATGCAAGCCATCACGAGGAGGTGTCGACTCCGAGGCAGACCTAGGACAAGGTGGCTGAAGCAAACTCATGATCTTGACATGGAACACCTTGAAATTGACCACGAACATTTTTCTGAAGTAGGGGAGATTCGACAGGCGTGGACTGCTTAATATGGGATGTCCTAAGCCCGCGTCCCCAATAGGGACGAGCGGTTGAAAATGATGATAATGAAGATGATGTCTAAAAACTGGGAGAAGTTTGATCTTATCTTTAATACATCTGGACCTCAATCTACCGAAGGTGAGGGTGATTTTGTACCCTTTTTTCATAAGTTTTCTGTAATTCTAGCACTTAATGGTGATCGGTGATCTTTAGACCATCCCTAAGTGCCTTTATGGTGCTATAATTAAAGAAAACCTTAAGAAAGCAAGGGCGCAAACACATCCCTGGAGCTCAAAGTGATCCGCATCTACGGTATATTAATCTAAAATTTTACCCAAGTCAAAAAAATCCCGACTTATTTGATATTAAAATATAGAAAAGCGATCATTCGATCTAGCGCTTCTAAATAAAGATGTAAAATTTCTGTCGTATATGGAATTGTAAAATTTTGAAAAATAATGCAATTGGTTAAGGTTGTCTAGCAATTCAAGCAGAGCATGTGGTCTCTAGAGTACTTGTCTAGTTTATGAGAGGTGTCCAAATCAATCTTGGCTCTCTGATAGACGATTCTCTATATATAAATACAATTAACATTAAACAAAAAGTTTGCAAAATTCTCACAACATTATTTATTTAATAAGTATAATTCAATTGTATGTTTTATATACTTGCAATATGTTTAGTAAATTATGTATATAATAATATAATCCTTTAATTTTTCCTTGTTTTTTATGCCCTATCTTCCTAATTCTTTCTTACCAAGTAGGTCTTATGCCCTAGACACACTTACGACTTAAGCCAAGAGACGACTTAGTGGAAAATAATGGTAATGCACTTTATACAATATTTCTAATATAATTACGCTAAGCCGTCTCTCGACTAATCCTCATGTCTGTCAAGGCTCTTAGACCTTGAGACCTATTTTGACCAATCCCTGACCCAAAATGGTCCCTTTTAAATAAGACGTTCAAGTAAATAAATAACTCATCATAGCTCAATAAAATATTACTTGTTCGTTATTTTATAAAATGAACAGGAAGCAACGTCTCAAAAATAAACTTACAAGTACAATGAATATTCGTAAATGAGTTTAAAAGACGCTTCTCTGCTAAAAGCTGGCGCTCCTTTAGAGGAATTCTATATAGTATAGTTTTCTCAAAAAGGTGATTCTGTAATCTTGACATAGTCGAGATTTTAGGAAATTTAATTGATAATGAATTTTATTAAACAAATCAAAAAGATGGACTGTATTTGCATAATATCATTAAGTAAAGATATTTCATTTAAAAATCAATTAATTATATTTTCGGACTCGTGTCATATGAGAAAGAAAAGTCAATTGAAATTGTGAGGTTTCGACGGTCTCGAACACATGAGTGGCAATACCGTAAAAATTACAGAATTCCCTATTGGACAGTCTAAGGATTGACTAATTTTTGCAATACAAAAATAATTCGAAGCAAACAAATAAAGAGATAGGAGAAAGCGCGCTATCTTCTTATTACTCATGTTTCGGAAAACTAATTTTTTCTAGGTTTTTAAGGGATTTGACCCATAGATCTTCTTAGGAAATTTTAGGAATTCGACTAGCTATAAAAATAATTTATTAATAATAAGTCAAATTTATTAAAATCATATTGAAAAAGGAGTTGTTGGAAGCTTGAGTCGCCCGAAGCTTGTTTCCCCTATCTCAACAAGATTAAAAATAATTTACATGCGTAAAGTTTTCTTAAAATGTAGGGGAAACTGACTGGGGCACGACTAAACACGGGGTAGCACCAAACACTGCAATTTTTTAATCAGATATTCGACTTCTAAAGACAAGACCTATAGGAATTTATAGGCACTATAGGGATGCTTGTCTACTTGAAGAAATGGTTGATATTGTCCAAGTAGTTAAGAAATAAAAATTAGTGTTTAATGCTACCCCGTATTTGGTGGTGCCCTAGTTTCCCCTATGTGTGTAAAAATTAAATATTTTTTATATTTCATTTAGTTTTTTCAACTTTGAAGATATTCCTATTTGGCAGATTCTTTTGAGCTTGTGTTTAGGGAAATTAAAATTATCATAAAGCTAGTCAAAAAAAGAGAGATGTTTAGAAAAGCCCTACTGATTAGATTATTACTGTTTTTCCTTCTAAAAAAAGCTCTGTTGACTAAATTAAACTTGATTGTGTAAAGTGTTTTCTTCAAAAACATTCCTGGACAATATCCAGTAATTTCCACTGAAGTTGTGATGAACGATGTAAGAAATAAAAAATCGTCTGGAAAACTCAATCTTTCTCCCTTAAGAAAATTCCCACTGTCTGTCTGTGCGAATGAGGTGAGGAAAAGCTCCTTTTATTGCGTCTTTAGGGACAGATTTTCACCGTCATGACAAATATTTACAAGAGTGTCAAAAGCTTCTTGGCTAAAAATTCCCCCAAGAGTCCACAAGAACACGCCAGAACACTCCACTTTCAATAATTGTCTCACATTCTCTCATCTTCTATATACCTTGGGCTTTGGTTCAGGCAACACGAAAGAGTGAAACAATTTAATAATCCCAGATGCTGCCATGGTTTTGGCTTCAATTTCACGGTGAGAAGGTGAAAAAATACATGAGAGGAGAGAAGAAGAGCTTTCTAGGCCAGAAAAAAAAGTTGGATGTTCGAGGGGTGACTTTTGGAGGGTGAAATTTCGCGAAATAGGCAACACATGAAGACAAATTCTATAGCAAAACAGTGGCACAATAAAAGAAAAATATTTTATGTGGTGCCTTTTTATGCCCTTTCACCTCCCTCTCCCCGGTATACCATGAAAAACAATATCTTATCCAATAGAGAGAGAAATTCCAGCACGGAAAAAACAGTGATATAAATTGGATATATTTTGTGAGAGTGCGAAAGTAAATAAAGTGGATCCGAAAAACACTACCATGAAAATGTTTACCGCACTTTGACAAAAATATCAGTTTACACTGTACTTTTGCATTAGTTGAGAAAATCAAATGCACCAATTACCTCTTACAGTATCACTTCTAAAACTCTCGAGAAATATTCAATTTTTCTCCCAAGGGATGGATATTTTTTTGGACTTTTACAGGGAATGGTAAATTAACAAGCCTTGGAGGGGGAACTACTACAAAAATGCATAACTATTAACTCACTAATTTTAGGACTAAGAGGCTGTACACATCCTTCAAGAATTTGGATAATTACCTGTAAAGAAAAGAGAAAAATCGTTAAAATATCATATTCAAAATATAATGGGTTTATAATTTATAATTCGTCTGAAAAGAACGTTGTAACTTTAAATAAATTGAATTTAAATTAAATAAGGTAAGAAGTCTTAAACTTAACAGTTTAGGTGGCAAATGAAAAAATACCGAAAAAATACACTCGATTGTAAAGTCTTGTACTTCTCCGTGTTTTTTGTCTCTTTCACCATCTAAACCAGTGAGATCCAAAACATACATGGTTCCGCATTACTCCATCTTACTCTAGTACCGTAAAAAAGTATTATTGTTAAATTATAGGTTCATAATTAATTCAGTTTTGTCCGTGATTTTAAGACCTTTCAAATGAATCCTTACTTCCTTTAATCGGTTGAGAAACACACTCCAAGGATCTTATTAAGTCACTGTTCTTGGAAATCGTTGGTAGGATATTTCAAGGGTATTGATGTTTATGGGCAATAATTGTACTACTGCATGTTTTTGAGTTACTGATGAATACTCGTTCATGGGTTTAGACAAGAAGAAGCAACGTAAGAGTAAATGAATATAATTGTATAGAAATCTACAATAGATTGGACAGTATTTTTGTAAAAGTGGTCAGCAAAAATGAAATTTTGTTAGTATACAAAATTTAAGAGGAAATAGTAAAATGTTAATTTAGGGTAAGTGTGCCAAATTCCGGCCAGCTTGCAATTCCGGCCACCTTTTTTGTTTCTCGAATTTCCATGAATTTTTAGTTTTTACATACTTTAGAGATTATACAATGCAAAAGCTAGCTTCGACAAAAGCTAGCAAAATGTAGCTTCGACAAACGAGATGACGTGAAAAAGGCATTGGAAGAATTCCCGAAAGGCAAGGAACTACACTCGACTCTTCGTTATCCGGCTGACTGGGGGACAAAATGATATTTAGGTTTTTTGAATGATCAACGGTTTTTCTATTTTGTGCTGTGTGAATTATTTTCTGTCTCACAAAGAACAAGAGAATTTTCTTCATGGTATGCTGGTGTTTCATTTTTTATCACAATTATGTATTAAAAAATTCGATACAATGATAATAATACTTTAATTCACACTGGACAAACTTCATGTTTAGTAAAAATAATTTTGAATACATCAACCGCCAGTGTTTGGCACCTATCACCCGGATAATGAAGTGCCGGATAACGAAGAGTTGAGTGTATGAGAATGAAGGTGGCCGAAATAGGGCACCAAAGCTATGTCTACATTTTTATTCATTTTAAAATGTACTAAGAATGATTTTAGAGAAAATAAAGACGATAAACTGTCTACAAGGTTCTAAGCAATACTCCTTAAGAAGAAGGAATAATAGAATCAATTTGTTTTAAAAATATTACATTTCAAACTTGAGACTTTGGCGCTTGCATGCAACTATGCCGAAATTTGGCACACTTACCCTATAAAAGAAATTAAGTTTGGCAAAGGGTGAATTATGAAATTATGAACCATCTCGGAATTGTTCGATCAATTTTAGAGGATTTAAGAATACGTTTCACTTTTTTCTTTACTAATAATTATGATTTTTGAGTAGTAAAATTTCTTAATTTTCTAAGCAAAAATGTTTTTCCCGTTATTAAAGGAGTCCCCCTAATAACAAAGTTAAAATGGTTAAAATATTTTGATACTTTTTTATTGCTTAAATCGATACATAAACTAAGAATATGCCACAAAAGTTTCAGAAGTCAATTTGATTTTCGAATATACAGAGACGAAATTAAAGGAACTCCGAACTGATTTGCAAGTGTTCAGGCAAAAAATGTACGACTTTTTGCAGAACAGAGGGAGTATAAGATTAGTAAGTGTAATTCTGTTAGCATTTATTGTCGTTTTAAACTTGGTGATTAACCTTCAGATCAAAATGATCAAAAAGACTGAGCGTAATGTAAATGAATTATCGTTATCATAATACTTCTTTTCAGAATAATAAGTATAAGTCGTTTCAGAATAATAGTGACTAAAAAATTAGTATTTAATCCCAAAATAAATCGATTTTGTACTATAGTTAATAAAAATTCAACGAACAAAAGGCATTAAGGACGGTGAAATGTTAAATACTGCGAAAAAAAATCCCAATTGAATTATTGAACTCTCGAAATCACACAATGAACTTAATTGATTTCGACTTTCAGTTCATAAAATTTTTAATTTTCGCTCTTCAATTTCTACAGATATTCCGCTTTAACTAAATATATTTTGCACAATCGATTTCTGAAAAAATTTTCAATACCTCTCCAAATGCCAACTTTGCAATTTTTCACTCTGACAAGGGAAGGTCTCGGACCTTCGGACGAATTTCTTTATGAAACTTTGCATATTACCTAATTTGGGCACGACAAATACGATGGTGATAGTAAGAAACCTTGCAATTTGTTGTGTCACCCGTTACAGGGGGGGTGTTTGGGGGACAAAATTCACATTTTTGGCTGTAGGAGCCAGAGGGTTGAAGATAGCGACTTGGGGTCTTCGGGTGACCCCCCCATAAGTTGACCTGGGGAATCTAAATATAACCTTCGTTTTTCCCCCACCCCTCCCCTTTCCCTAAAAACACGTTTTTCTGTAATATCTCGAAAACTACTCTTCAGATAATTTTCATTGGCTGATATGTTTTAGACCTTGTCCAGACGGATATTTCGTCCATACATGCCAATGACCTTGAAAAATTCCTTCATGGTGTTTTTCAAGGTCAAATGTACTACGCTCAAAAAACTCACTTTTTTTCAGACAATTTTATTAAAGCATAATTTTTTAAGAACCCTAATCGATTGCTTAATCAATATAAGCCAATTTAAGCCACTTTAATTCCATTGACACGCTTTTGACATTTATATATATTTCAAACCCAATTGTCATTTTAAAAATATTTTATTTGATTTGACACCTAATATTTGATTTTGACTGATTTCCTGAAGTAAGACATCATGGTAATGCAATTTTCATTAAATTTGTGAAATTTATGAAATTTACAAGGAAATTTATGAAATTTTATGAAACTTATGAAAATTTACTTGATAATGTTTTAACGACTGCTGATTAATCATTTTCAATTTATAGCATGGATTATCATTTGTAAATGAAACGAAATAAGCTATATTAGGAGAAAACCAAAATCTATTACGACAATAATATATTGAATTTCAAGTGTATAAAAAGATTTATATGTAATCATGAACAAAAAATGCTAGTTTCTGGAAGGCATAATTTTCAAAACTAAATATTTTAAAATCACACTAAACATTTTTAAAAACTACGCAGAACCATCACAAAACGGTGAAAAGTATATTTAAAACAAGTGTAGTTCAAGTATAAAACGACTAACCCTGTCCTACAAATAGCTCAAGTATAAAATGGTTAAAGAAAACGCTACAAATACGCACAACTCAATCATAAAACGGTTCACTTTGCATCTAAAAACACGCACATCTTTATCATAAAACGGTTAAGATCGTTCTTAAAAACTAGCACAGCTTGAAACATAGACCGGTTAAGATTGTGCTTAAAAATCCGAAAAACTGAATCATAAAATGCTCAAGATTGCGCTCAAAACTACGCACAGCTCAATTATAAAACGGTAAGTGCGCTTAAAATCGCGCACATCTCAATCATAAAGCGATAAATGCGCCTAAAATCACGCAAATTTCGATCGTGAAACGACAAATACGCTTAAAATCACACACTGCTCAATCATAAAATGGCAAATGCTTATGAAATCACACATTACTCAATCAAAAAACGGCAAATTGGCTTATAATTACGCATAGCTCAATCATAAAACGAAAAATGTGCTTAAAATTATGCACAACTCAATCATAAAACATCTTAATCATAATACGATAAATGCGCCTAAAATCACGCAAATTTCGATCGTGAAACGGCAAATGCGCTTAAAATCACGCACAGGTCAATCATAAAACGGTAAATGCGCTCAAAATCACGCACAGCTCCATTATAAAACGGTTAAGATTCCGCTTGAAATCACGCACAGGTAAATCATAAAACGGTAAATGCGCTAAAAATTACGCACATCCAAATCATAAAACGGTAAAAGTGTCTAAAATTAGGCACAGCTTAATCTTAAAATCGCAAATGCGCAAAAGCTCAAAAATAAAATGCTAAAGATTACGCTCAAAATCACGCACTGCTCAATCATAAAACTGTTAAACTTACGTTCAAAATCACGCACAGATTAATAAACGGTCAAGATTGCGCTAACAATCACACACACATGAATCATGAAACGGTTAAGAATGCGCCTTATACTGCGCAATCTTTTATGATTAAGCTGTACGTGATTTTAAGCGGATTTACCGTTTTATGATTGACCTGCGCGTGATTTTAAGATTTACCGTTTTATGATTGAGCGGTGCGTAATTTTAAGCACATTTACCGTTTTATGATTGAGGTGTGCGTAATTTTAAGCACATTTACCGTTTCATTTTTGAGCTGTGCGTAATTTTAAGCGAAATCTTAACCGGCTTATAATTGAGCTGTGCGTGATTTTGAGCGCATTTACCGTTTTATGATTGAACTGTGTATGATTTTAAGCGCATTTGTCGTTTCACGATCGAACTTTGCGTGATTTTAGGCGCATTTATCGTTTTATGATTGAGATGTAGGGGAAACTGGGGTACCACCAAACACTTTTGAAAGATGCGATTTTGATTGAATTTCCTAAGAAAACTGTGAATTTTAGAAAAATGTTGCTTACCCCATGTTATAGTCTCAGGTATAGGCTGCATATTAATGTATGCAAGGATGATGTGAAGCACTTCAATTTTCCGTAAAAAGGAAAATTGTATCACCATGCATTTTTCGCTTTTTTCCAACCACCCGGGGTACCAATAAACACTTTCTGGGGCACCAAAAAACACCTCTTTTTCTCATCCATTGAAGTTATATTGGGCATTCACCACAACTCTTAATTATAAAGAAGGTATTGAAAATGTAAATAATTTTCAAAAAAGCACTGCAAAATTTGGAATGAGTGACCAAAATAGCAAAAAACTAAAGCACTGCACACCGAACATATTTTTCTTTTCAATGGATTTTTCATTATTTTGACAACATTCGACTTCTGACTGGAAAGCAGCGCCACTAAATTCGTGGCAAACACTATACCTAAAGTTCAAATTTTGCGCGCTCTTCTGATTACACGGTGCGACAAAATTTACCTTTTTGTGGGTGTCTTTGACGAGAGTGCCAAAACTTGTTAGAGGGTCATTTAAGGACCTCAAATCTGCAATCCGTTTGTCCGGGTCACCTCTAGATTTTTTTGGAAAAGCATTTTTTGTTTTTTGCTGTTTTATAAAATTCAAAAATTCATATCTCCGGTTCTAATTATCCGGTGGTGGTCACATAAAGCTAAACTGACGCGTAATTTCATCCTCTATAACTCTTGTGAACATATCAAGCACCTATGATGAAATTAAAGTATATTTTTTAAAAATTTTTTGAAAAAGGGCACCTAAAATGGTGCATTTTTCTGTATTTTTTCCATCTTCTAGTAATTTTCCCACTTTAATAGAGCATTTTATATGTCAAATAACTATGCCTAAAAGTTAGAGAATTTAATATTCTTTCATTTTCTTTTGGTTTGAATTTTCTGTCTTAATTTGTTTAATCACAATAATTTCTTGAAAATAAAGTGCATTAAAATCTCTTATTATATATAATTATATTAGTATCTTTGTCTAACCTACTGAAGAGCATTTTCTTTTGCACTCTCCCTTACACATTTCATATAAAAAGAGGTGAAATGAAAGAAAAGAGACGTATTTAGAAATAGAGAGAGAAGAATAGCTGTTATGAATGCCAAAAAAACTATTCTTCTCTCTTTATTTCTAAATACGTCTCTTTTTTTCATTTCGCCTGTTTTCATGTGAAATGTGTAAGTGAGAGTGCAAAAGGGAATGCTCTTCAGTAGGTTAGACAAAGATACCAAATAATTATATATAATAAGAGATTTTATTTTTATAATAATGCATTTTATTTTCAATAAATTATTGTGAATAAACGAATTATGATAGAAAATTTAAACCAAAAAGATATGAAAGAATATTAAATTCTCTAACTTTTAGGCATAGTTATTTGACATATAAAATGCTCTATTAAAGTGGGAAAATTACTAGTAGATGGAAAAAATACAGAAAAATGCACCATTTTAGGTGCCCTTTTTCAAAAAATTTTTAAAAAATATACTTTAATTTCATCATAGGTGCTTGATATGTTCACAAGAGTTATAGAGGATGAAATTACGCGTCAGTTTAGCTTTATGTGACTACCACCGGATAATTAGAACCGGAGATATGAATTTTTGAATTTTATAAAACAGCAAAAAACAAAAAATGCTTTTCCAAAAAAATCTAGAGGTGACCCGGACAAACGGATTGCAGATTTGAGGTCCTTAAATGACCCTCTAACAAGTGTTGGCACTCTCGTCAAAGACACCCACAACGTGTCGCACAGTGTTATTTGTAATGAAATCGAGAAATTATTCGTCAATCCTTGATTAAAATCATTTAAGAATCATTAAAATCATTTAATTCAAAATTGGGTTCTTGAAACTATATTTCTCCTGAGTTTTGAATGAAAATCCCATGAATGGATATAAATTTCAGAAATAGAACAAAGAGGGAGATGAAGAGTAAGAAAGATAAGAGGAAAAATTTTGCCATTCAAGCTACGCTCGCGACATTACAGAGTAATTGTGAGAAATTTTCCTGTTTGTTGATGCCCCAAACTCTGTTTTGTGATGGATTTTATATTCTTTTAAAAAAATGTGAACATTAATTTCTTTAGTAGATACATGAATATTATCCCAAAACATGTAGGAAAGTACTGGTGTAGTGAAATTTGATGTAACTTATTTCAGTTTTATTTTCCAGGTAGATATATAAATGACTAAAATTATCAAAATCTAACAATTTTGCGAAAAAAATTCTTATTTCTAAACTACTTGAATTATGTGGATCATTCTTTCTCTGGACAAGCATCCCTATAGTATCTATGATTTCACGTAAGTCTCATTCTCTGAAATCTTGTACCAATTTAAAAAATCGCAGTGTTTGGTGGTACCCCTGTTTGGTGGTGCCCCAGTTTCCCCTACGCAATTTTAAGCGCACTTACCGTTTTATAATTGAGCTGTGCGTAATTTTGAGCGCAATCTTGAGCATTTTATGATTCAGTTTTTCGGATTTTTAAGCACAATCTTAACCGGTCTATGTTTCAAGCTGTGCTAGTTTTTAAGAACGATCTTAACCGTTTTATGATAAAGATGTGCGTGTTTTTAGATGCAAAGTGAACCGTTTTATGATTGAGTTGTGCGTATTTGTAGCGTTTTCTTTAACCATTTTATACTTGAGCTATTTGTAGGACAGGGTTAGTCGTTTTATACTTGAACTACACTTGTTTTAAATATACTTTTCACCGTTTTGTGATGGTTCTGCGTAGTTTTTAAAAATGTTTAGTGTGATTTTAAAATATTTAGTTTTGAAAATTATGCCTTCCAGAAACTAGCATTTTTTGTTCATGATTACATATAAATCTTTTTATACACTTGAAATTCAATATATTATTGTCGTAATAGATTTTGGTTTTCTCCTAATATAGCTTATTTCGTTTCATTTACAAATGATAATCCATGCTATAAATTGAAAATGATTAATCAGCAGTCGTTAAAAACATTATCAAGTAAATTTTCATAAGTTTCATAAAATTTCATAAATTTCCTTGTAAATTTCATAAATTTCACAAATTTAATGAAAATTGCATTACCATGATGTCTTACTTCAGGAAATCAGTCAAAATCAAATATTAGGTGTCAAATCAAATAAAATATTTTTAAAATGACAATTGGGTTTGAAATATATATAAATGTCAAAAGCGTGTCAATGGAATTAAAGTGGCTTAAATTGGCTTATATTGATTAAGCAATCGATTAGGGTTCTTAAAAAATTATGCTTTAATAAAATTGTCTGAAAAAAAGTGAGTTTTTTGAGCGTAGTACATTTGACCTTGAAAAACACCATGAAGGAATTTTTCAAGGTCATTGGCATGTATGGACGAAATATCCGTCTGGACAAGGTCTAAAACATATCAGCCAATGAAAATTATCTGAAGAGTAGTTTTCGAGATATTACAGAAAAAACGTGTTTTTAGGGAAAGGGGAGGGGTGGGGGAAAAACGAAGGTTATATTTAGATTCCCCAGGTCAACTTATGGGGGGGTCACCCGAAGACCCCAAGTCGCTATCTTCAACCCTCTGGCTCCTACAGCCAAAAATGTGAATTTTGTCCCCCAAACACCCCCCCTGTAACGGGTGACACAACAAATTGCAAGGTTTCTTACTATCACCATCGTATTTGTCGTGCCCAAATTAGGTAATATGCAAAGTTTCATAAAGAAATTCGTCCGAAGGTCCGAGACCTTCCCTTGTTAGTCGTCTCCCGGCTTAAGTCGTAAGTGTGTCTAGGACATTATAGTGCTACGTGCAACTCGAGAACGGGTTCAGATTTTTTTAAAACTTTTTTTTATTGGAAAGATAATTGTATTCTGTTTAAAATGATATACAGTGGGACCTCGATAGAGTCAACTAATTATTTCCAGTCCTATTGACACCATTGGATTCGGTGACTCTATCGGAGTCCGAAATAAATCAATCAAAACGTAAAATTTTTATGTAAAAGGGTATTATTTTATGTTTTTACTAGCTAATTGATAAATTTAATACGATAGTAGAATATTTCATTTAATTAACCCTTAAATTCTACACCCTCTGGTCCAAAAAAGTCGTATGTTTGGGCGAAAGTTGGAGATTAAGAAATGATTTTACAGAACGTTTCTATTATTAGTAAGCATCTTAAGTCAAAATTAATATTCATGTGACAATATTGAGGTCCTTTCACGACGTTAAAATAAAGAAATGGTGTCTTAAAGATTTCTTTTTTCACTTTTTTGGAAAATACTCCGGTAGATATTTAATTGTTGAACATTCTGATGCAATTAACGTTATTAATTAGAATTTATTGTAAACTTTTATTGTGAAAGAATAGAATGATAGTTGTTCTTTCCTTATGACACAACCATGGCTCTAAACTTTACAAAAAGAGCAATAAAACCATTTTTTTTTTCATCTTCTTTTTGTTTAGAAAAATGGGCGTTAAATAGTTAGAGATATCTACTTAGAGTATTCGGATGACCCCCTAATAAGTCAATCTGGGGATTATTATTATGACCCTCATTTACTCCCTACTCCTTCCCTTCACCGCTAAAATCATTTTTTTTATTACAGAAAAACACGTCATACGGGGTCATAGGGCTTAATCAAAAATCTTAAGACAAGAGAAAAAAGACAAGAGAACTTTTAATCGGTCAAAACGCCTAAAATAACGAAAAGAAAATTATTTTGTCGAAAATTGATTACACGGTTAATATACGAATTTTATCATAATATTGTTTTTCTTGTGTAAAAAACGTTACATTGATACACCAAAACACTGATTTTAATTTCGAAAAAGTTGTATAATATTATTAGTTCAATAATAATGGAAAAGTTGACTGTATCGGAGTCAATTTGGGTCCAAGTTGACTCTATCGGAGTCCGTAGAGTAAAGAAATAGCTGTTGACTCTATATTGGAGATTGATTCTATCGCGGGTTGACTCTATCGAGTTCCCACTGTACTTGATTTTCTATTATACTCATGTTTTTTTTTTGTATAAGTCTTTTGAATTTCTTTTATTTAAAATATGTAAAAAAAAAATCTCAAAACCATTTCTCTAAAATTTTAATTTTTTTACTGTTAATCAGTAGCTTTGACTACTACGTTCCCTGAAAAAGAGAGCTTGTACATTCACGTTTCACTTTTTTCTAAGTAAAATAAAATTTTACAACATAATTAAAATTAAATAAAATTCGGTATTCGGGTTTTGGTAACTAGAGTAAACTGAGGTTAAAATAATGAGTGAACAAAATGTAGACAAACACTTTATTTATAATTTGTAAAAACCAGTAAACGGGTAAACATATATGACGTTCTATCAAAATTAGTTTTCTTATTTCAGCGCCACTAGCATTCGGACAACTAATTTTTTATTAAGTTCTGATATGTTATAATACTTTTAATTTTCACCCAGATCATCAAATTCGGTCATACAGAACGGGAGATATATCGTAAGCGTAATAATATATATATCGTATATCGGGAGATATATCGTAAGCGTATCGTAATATAAGCGGTTGAAAGTGATGATGACAATTTCGTCCATTTTATGATCTTGACCTTTCATGATTTCAGCATTCGGGATTTTGGTTGTTACCGATTAGAAACTACACTGAGAAAAAAGGGGGTGCGATTGACTTTTTTTCCTCATAACTTTGACACTTTTTAGGTGTAAAAATATATCAACATTTTTTAATGTAAATTTTACAGCTTTTCAAGGGTAAAAATAACATGAGAAAGAGTAACTTTAACCCCCAATACACCGATTTCGGATCAATACTACAGGGTAAAATTAACATTTCCGGAATGTTATTTTAACTTTTTCGGACTTCTCTCACTCACAGTGTACGAATTGATATCTTTCTTAATTATTGAGATATTTAGTTTAAAACTCAAAAGAAAGGGAATTGCGACAAACATTCTAGTAAGGTATGAGCCCGTTCGGAGAACATAAATTTGCGAGGTCTGTTAGGGTGGTAAGGACTATCCTATGTGAGATTACGTAGAATCTCACCTAATTCTAAATATAATTCTGCAATAGCAAATTTTCGCAATGCTTGATGCAAATATTTAATGAATTTTATGACGAAAATAGCACAAAGGATAATATTTGATTGAAAGTAGTTCTTTACATTGTTGTTCCCTCCGCAATGGAATGTTTCCCACAAAACTTTGTACCAAACCTACAACTTTCAAAAAGTTCTTCCACTACATATGATAATTAGATAATTTCTATCGATTGCATATTGTTGATAAACAAGTACTTGTCTTTGCAAACTTGTCCAAGTGCCCCATAAATTTTCTATGCTCTGTTTTCTTTCACAAATTATGCGCTTTCAAGCAATTTACGTCTCAGCATGAAGGAAACACATTTCATGCAATAACTCAACTACACTATTAATCAACCAAGTTGAATTGTGCACCAGGGATGGTTTTAGGTCAAATCTGTCGTCACGTTAACACCCCAGAAACCATTGATTCAATACTTCATTGTACTATTTTTACATGCTTTTAATTCACTTTTGAGTTATTTTATTACCAATTTAGCAGTTTTTTAATCGAACGATAAGTGGTGCTAAAGTAATATGCAATGGATACACCAGAATATCATATACGATTATACTTTTTATCCCATTATTGGTAAGGACCATCTCCGTTTGAGAATATTTTTAAATATTTTGATTCGAAATATCCCTTTTGCAGTCAGTTTCCACAATGAGCTTTAACTCGGTCAATTTTGCTTACATTCAGCGAATAGAATCCCCCATGAAAAACATTTTACTCGAAATATTTTAAGAATCAGCTGTTTTGTGTTGTGAAATGAATGTTGCTGGGAAGTAAAACATTTTCAACAAATAATTGAAAAATTCCTGATGTCGCAGAGAGGAATTCGTCAAATGACTTGATTATTTTTTGTATCATATTTTGTATCTCTTTGCTATTATAATTTCCCGATATTTCATCAATGATAAAGTTCTGATAATGCAAGGAAATATCTAAGGCAAGAATTCAATGAATTTGATGATTATAGAAAGTGATTGTAGCAGGAGTTTAACAGAACGTTCAATAATTGGAAAACTTCAAGTTTCGAAAAACATGTAAATTCTTCCCAAAGCTTTCGGCTCGGACTCCAAGCCTTCCTCAGTGGCTGGACGGGAAAGAGCCTGTTTTATTTTCGTTCTGTATCATGCAAAAATTTTTTACAACTTACTCAAATCTTGAGATTTTCTAGCTTTGTCAGGGGGTCTGGGGGTTCACAGGGCATGGGATTTAGGGACTGCACTTTAAAATATTTGGTTTTTTCTTAATTTTTAGGGTAGTAAGTAACTTCCTTTTCTTGTCTTGTGGGCTTCTTTGTGAGAACTGGTTCAAAGTTCATCCTCATACTGGTTTCTTTTGAAATTACCGTTGAAAATTTAAATTTCATTTTTGGATGCCCCTTCTCCAACCATCATTAATCATCTGGAGACATGTGAGCCATCAGCCTCAATGAGGGCGGCATAAACTGCTGACAGATTTTCAATGTCTTGTCTTTTGTTTACTGTTGTTGAGATGTTTCTTTTTATGTGTAGCATCTCCAAGACCATCCTTTTTTCCTGGTTTTTGTGCCTATCAATAATTCTTGTGTCCTCGAATCGGAAAATGTGGCCGGTGTTTGCGGAGTGAGCACACAATGCAGTGGCCTGGTCGTTCCTTATGGGTGGCCTACAATCCCTCTTATGTTGTTGGATGCGTTTCTTGAGGAGCTGACCCGTGGTGCCAATGTATTTCTTTTCGCATCCTCCACACGGTATCTCATAAACCACATTTGATTGTTGTTCCAGTGGTATCTGGTCCTTTACCTTGCTGAAGAACTTTCTGTTTGTTCTTGCTGGTTTTAATGCTAATCTCTGTTTTTCCATGAAACCGGATGTGTGGATTATGGATCTCATCCTCTCTGAGACGCCCCTCACATAACTCATCGAGTAGTATCTCTCCACTTCCGCGGCCTGCCCATCCTCCTCATTCGTCCGCCCTCGATCAGGAATCAGCAAAGACGTTATGATGTGTCCGGGAAAATCATTCTTTCTTAGAATTTTTCTGATTGTTTCATCCGGATTCAAGTCTACAGAGGATGTCAAACTTCTTACTCTCTTGACGAAGTTTTTGGCCACATTAAGGATCATATTAGTTGGGTGTAGACTGTGGAAATTGAGCATCCTCTGCGATGAGCACGGTTTCGAATACCAACTGGTCTTTATGTGGCCATCCTCGTCTCTGTGTAGAGACATGTCCAGGTACGGGAGGACTCCATTCACCTCACACTCTAGTGTAAAATGAATTTTTGGGTGAAAAGAGTTGAACACCTCCAGGACTCTGTTTACGTCTTCTGCGTGAATTGCCAGTAGTAAATCATCTACATATTTCTTCACAAACACAATTCTCAAGGGGCTGTTCTCCATAATCACTTCCAAAGCCCTTTGCATTACCACATCTGCCACAATGGGACTGATCGGCGAGCCCATGGCCACTCCATCCAATTGTACATATATCTTTTCCTTGTATGAGAAATATCCTGATGTGAGACAAAATTCTGTTAACTTCACAAGTTCCTCACTATCCAGTGTTGTATGTGACTCAATCTCACTGTATCTTCTGCGGATCTCCTGAAGTACAAGGTCAATGGGCACGTTTGTGAAGAGTGCCACCACATCCAAGCTGATGAGAATGTGGTTTTCCGGAAGACGTTGCTCCGTCACAAACCTGGCTAGTTCTTCCGAATTTCTAACATTAATGGGGTTATTGGCCAGCGGAGACAACTGATATGCCACAAATTTTGCCATGTTGTATGTAGGGCTTGCCACAAACGAGACTACCGGACGAAGGGGGACTCCAGGCTTATGAATTTTTGGTAAGCCATAAATCCTGGGGGCGACAGCATTATAAGTAGTAAGTTTATATTTCTGGAGCATATCAATTCTTCCCTTTTCATACAGACCTCGCGCAAGTTCATTGTTCTTTGTTTGAAACTTGTGCGTAGGATCTTTAGTAATTAGTTTGTACGTAGTCTCATCATTCACCAATTCTTCCATTTTGCTATCGTAATCCCTCCTGTTTAAAATCGTGGTCTTATTACCCTTATCTGAATTGATGATCACAATTTCCTGACCCTTTTCTTTCAGAAATTCGGACGTCTCCCTCTCCAGTGTTTGGATGAGCCTCTCCTGTGGCAGAAGAGACCTGGATCCCCTAGAGCAATTTTGTAGCGTATTCACCAATCGTGATCTCAATCTGTCTTTCTCTGTCTGATCCTCTACATTCCTTACCACTACCTCAGTTTCCGCCAGCATGTGAAATATCGGCAGCCGTCCTGTAGGGAGAGCAAATTTTGGCCCCAGGGAGAGGAGTTTTGTTACACCCGCTGGGATCTCAACATCACTAACATTCACCAGGAATTCCTGATGTTCGGCAAAGTCCACTGCTCCATCTCCCCTCTGTCGGCAAGCCACCAATTTCCTGCCCACCACTGCTAACTTTTCGGCCAGGATTCTCTCATATGCATGCTCCTGATCCATAAAGAAAAGCCTGCAATCATTGCTGTAGTGCAGACATTCCTGGATACCCCTCTTTTTACTGTTTATCTCCCTTTCCATTTTCTTCAACCTCCAGTGTGTAATACCGATCTCAAGTTTGAGAATTCTTGCTTTAAAATCATCCATCAACCTCTTTGCCTTACCATTGAATGGAGAGTCAAGGGTAATGAGGTTCACTACACATTCGACATTTTCTGTGATGTGTCGTGGGAAAATTCCCTGTCTTCTGCATTGAAGAAGGAACCACTTCCTTGACTCCAAATGCGCACATTTCTTTACAGCTCTACAAAACTGTCTCACAATTGTCATGTTATCCCCCAATATAGAGGACAATCTACCAAACAGTCCACTCTCTCCCTGCTCCCGCTGTGTCACTCGAGATCCGGGAGTTTCAATCATACTTAGTATATGCCGACGAATAATTTACTTGATATGAGAACCGGTGAACGTCGGGGGTGTAGGGTAGCTCAGAAAAACATGTAAATTCTTCCCAAAGCTTTCGGCTCGGACTCCAAGCCTTCCTCAGTGGCTGGACGGGAAAGAGCCTGTTTTATTTTCGTTCTGTATCATGCAAAAATTTTTTACAACTTACTCAAATCTTGAGATTTTCTAGCTTTGTCAGGGGGTCTGGGGGTTCACAGGGCATGGGATTTAGGGACTGCACTTTAAAATATAATATTTGGTTTTTTCTTAATTTTTAGGGTAGTAAGTAACTTCCTTTTCTTGTCTTGTGGGCTTCTTTGTGAGAACTGGTTCAAAGTTCATCCTCATACTGGTTTCTTTTGAAATTACCGTTGAAAATTTAAATTTCATTTTTGGATGCCCCTTCTCCAACCATCATTAATCATCTGGAGACATGTGAGCCATCAGCCTCAATGAGGGCGGCATAAACTGCTAACAGATACCCTAAAAATTAAGAAAAAACCAAATATTTTAAAGTGCAGTCCCTAAATCCCATGCCCTGTGAACCCCCCAGACCCCCTGACAAAGCTAGAAAATCTCAAGATTTGAGTAAGTTGTAAAAAATTTTTGCATGATACAGAACGAAAATAAAACAGGCTCTTTCCCGTCCAGCCACTGAGGAAGGCTTGGAGTCCGAGCCGAAAGCTTTGGGAAGAATTTACATGTTTTTCTGAGCTACCCTACACCCCCGACGTTCACCGGTTCTCATATCAAGTAAATTATTCGTCGGCATATACTAAGTATGATAAAAGTTTTAGGATCCGTTTTCGAAATAAACCATGGTATTGGAGGGGCAGGAAGGGTAGAGAAAAACAGGAAAAATCTGTCCTATATAATATTGATTTATGGGAAGGTTGTCGAAAACCGGAAGACGATGTCACTTACCGTTTGGCCTTTATCCGTGTCACAAGTTAAAAAATGTGTATTACTGCTCTCTTTTTAAGTCAGATCAGTAAAAAGAGAGAAAATTTGTTTTTTTTTAGTCTTTTAGATCAACGTAACCCCTTAATGAATCATATTACTACAATAGTGCTTCGAAAGGTCTGAAAGTCCAAAAATAAAAGTTATTTAAAGTGGAATTTTGGACAATGAATAACTAAATACAGTCAAGTGTACTAATCCGGGCGCTAAACTATCTGGATCGTTTATGACTAATCCACTTAAAATAATATTTTTATTTTTATTTCCGTAATATAGTCACTACAGTAACATAATATAACTATTCAAGTTTGAGAAAAAGCAAAAACAATATTTTTATCCATAAAATAAGTCACTGTAATCGACTCATTTCAATCTTGTGCCAGGTGGGTTCTTCACTAAAAATTTTTCTAGCAGTGATATTTTCGCTAATGACAGCTGGTTGATTGAAAACATTTATTGTTTTTTCCTTGTGAAAAAAGTGTTTTAAATCCAAAGGTTTAATTAAAAGTGAATTAGCGAAAAGGCGATCCAGTTAGTGCATGCTTACTTATTTCAGTATTATCATTATTTTATGAATTTTCTCTAATATTTTTGGTAATTTTTTTTATATTATGTTTCTGAATGAAACAGTGAATAATTATATGGATTTAGAAGAAGTAAAAGAGAATTTCATCAGTCTAAAAACAAGCGTTTAAGTAGCACTTTTCGGAAAACGATACAGTTACCCCACCTTACTATATCGCAGAATTGTGAATACAACTGAATTGTGAATTGTGAATATAATTATTCGATTGTGCAGAAAAAATCTCATTACAGAAAACTCATGACATGAGCAAAAACTACTCTTTCATAATCAATTTCACAGTAAAGTAAACTATAGAATAATTCCACTTGTTTTTGTTAATGTGAATTAAACAAGAAGTGGAACATTAGAGAGAGAGTTTCGTATAAAATACATATGGAAAAAGGGTTATGAATCGGTAGGAAAGTGGAAATTTGCAACTATACATTTTCCTCATGGGTGAACTTTGGTATACAATACCTCCCAACACCTTTCATATTATAACACTTTCCGTCAATATAATAATTCTCACATCTTAAGCACTAACCACAAACCATGGTATTACAGTAACTCAATAAATGTTTTTAAACATGAAGGCTCCGTATTTAGTGCCACGCAATAAACATTCATCTCACAATTTCGTATTTGTCGTTTCCTTGAAATTTAATTCCTATTGTAATATAACGAGCATAATATACTTATTCTGTGCTTGACATACTTTAAATTTGACTCTTAACTCCAGTATTTAACACTTTACTCTAAAATAGCACAGCTCTGACTGGGTAAATCCAATAGCAAATTAAAGAAAAAAAATAAATTGCATTGCAAATTACGGTTATTTTTTTCTCCTTCCTTCCTTGACATCAAATATATGCAAATGAATTTTCCTATTATAACCATAAAAGCAATTCCATTTGGTTTTAAAAAGCAAAGCAATTCGTTTGTCTCAAGGGCTGATGTTGACAAGAAAATGCAAAATTATGAAAAATGTGAAACTTGTTGCACGACAAAATCCCATTGGTATGAGATATTGATGCAATCTATAAGCTTTTCAGCATACAAATGCAATAAAATATTATTTGAATAACTTTTATCGAAAAGTTTCTCAAGCATATCGACATTACATTTCTTCTTATATATCGCATTTATTGGATATTGATGCGCAACTGTAGTCCTGAAAACATGCAATACTCACTCATCATGAGAACTTTTTATTTTATCTAAATAGTTGAAGTGCAATAAACGCCAGGAAGTTGCTTGAAAATGATTGAACGTTATACTTTTATATCAAATACCGTTTTGAAGGAGGCACCATCTTTTCTAATATGCCATTTAATGAGGCACTCACTGATACATTTCCAATATACAAAAGGTAGATATAATTGCAATAAGTTCATTGGATGTGATTTGGAAACTTTTACTGTAACAAAATTACACATAACCAAAAGAGGATTCAAATCCTGACGCACATGCATTAGAGTACTAATTCTGTGCCCAGAGTGAGCACCTTAAAGCTTCAAATCGACTTACGTTGTCCTTAGAGAATTCTAAATCAATTATCCCAAACTCTCAGCGTATGAAAGGGGAAAGCGCGCTACCTACGGACGATTTATGCGTCGCACAAATAATTTTTTTAATGTGTTATAAAAGAATTTGGCCCATTATATTAATATATTTTAATAGCTAGGCATATGCCTTAAATTTTAAGAAAAGAACAATGGGCGAAATCCATATGGAACATAGAGAAAAAAATTGAATTGTCCGAAGCTTGAATCGTCCAAAGTTAGCGCGCTTTCCCCTACTAATTCTTTAGCACCAAAGTTGACGAATTAAATATTCCTGATGATTAGCCTTAGTTACTTATTTTGCGTTTAACACTTTATCCATTGCGAACCTCAAGAAAAGTTTAATCCTTACAATTTTAGCGTTTCTTAAACCACATTCAAGGTGATGCCTCGAATCCAGGGTTCGAGAACCCTACATCAGTAGCTGTTTCAACTATGCTTTTAGTACTATCCTGGATTTTTTTCTAAATGAAACAATTTTCTTTTATTAAGGGTGTGTGTTTGTTATTTGGGACAGGGTGAATATAAGCGCCAATGGACTAAAAAAATTTTGTGACTTTTACAAGTAGTTTATCTTCTTTTCTTTTTCTAAAATTAATATTTTTGTGTTTAAAAATGAATAAAAATAGTAGGTGAGATTGCTAAGAATCTCACATAATTTATAGATAAATTTGACTGTAATTTTGGACACCTAGCTTGTAATTTTGAACAGCTAATCTGTCGCAATGGCATGCCCATTGTTGTCCATTTTAAGTTATGTATTCAAAGTTATTTAATTAAAGCTTAAAAAAGTACACTTAAAAGTTCATGGAAAAATCGATTTCGTAATAATATCCTATAGTGCAAAACTTAGCGTTAACGCCCTAAATAATCCCGAAAGCTGGGTATTGTTAAAGCCTTATCGCAAAACTTCTTAACGCTGTATTAGATAAAGGCTTTGTGTTAATAGCATTAATACTCTCTAAAGATAATAAATAGTTAGAAGCAATACACAATTCAATAAATATTCGTAAATTATTCAATAATTTGATTCAATTTAGTTGCAGTATCCGAAATTTTACTCAGTGTCCGATACTTTCAAAGAGTCCAAAGTTTGGTAGAGTTTCCTTATTTGTTCTAATTGACTGAAAAAAAATCTCTGAATTTAAATGATTGTGTACATTTTCGTCAATATGTTAAAATAGCCCTAGATATTTTTTCTGACTTTCTAAGGTCAAAAGAGATGGCAAAGTGTCCCAGCTTTGCGGAATGCTCGAACTTACGAAATAGAGCTCTCCGAGAATTAGTTTTTCGGATGAACTTTTTTACTGGTTCAGAGATCAAGTTGCTTCATAACTCACAAAAGCATTTCAAAATAAAAAATTGGTAAAGAAATGTTTAATTTGGAATTTTCTAGTATAAGTTACAAGCATATACGGACAAGAAAATGTGTTTATTGTCTTTGTTTTTACTAAAATTAGTCTTAATACGTCTAAAAATGAATTGATATATATATAGGTGAATTTGACTCGAATTTTGGACAACTTGGTTGTATATTTGGACAGCTAATTCGCCTCAATAGGATGGCCATTGTTCTCCATTTTAAGAACCAACCTTAACAAGTCCTCTTCCCGTTTATGTAAGGGAACCGTAGAATATCACAAAAAGCCCGGAAACTCTCTATATCTTTCATTAAAGTGAGCTGACTTCGGTACTCCAAGTACGTGCGGATTAGCGCATTCCTTGACCTTTCCGTAAGCCCTTGAAGGCTTTTCTCACTACATCTCTTTCGTAGAGATGATGCTCCTTTGTTTCTCCAGGCATTTACACTACACAACCTAGTCATCACAAAAGCTAAAACTTCACGAAAATTCTACAGAAAAAAACACACCTGTCCAAAATAAGAAATATCACCTCACTGGTGAATCTCTTGGAAAATTTCCCATTTTTCACACGAAAAATCTAATTCACAAGGCAAATCTCACTTCAAGTCAAATGTGCAAATCACCATTAATGTGAATCAACACAATATTCAATGAATATTCAATAATATCACTCAAAAAAAGCGAGGAAACATTGTTAGTACTTCACCAAAGCCAAATAAGACTGAAGTAAATACGAAGTTCTGTCATATTTGTCGTAAGCAATTGCTCACACTGAATTTTAAACAAAGCAATTTTAACTCAAATCATATTCAAAATTTAACGTATTTAGTGTTAAAATCTACCAAAAAGAAAAAAATATTTAGATAGAATTCATTATTAATCAAATATTGGAATAAAAATCCATTATTTAAATCAATTTATTTTAGTGTCCAATTTTACCCTCAAAGTGTCCAAATTTAGAAACTGTCCAAAATTATGAGCCCTTACCCTACAGGTTGTCTGAAAAAATCGTTAGTGAAAAGATATGAAAGAATAGGTCACAACACCAAAACCCTCTTTTTAACTAAATAATCTTCTACAATGTCAGTGCATTTCTCCCAATTACCTTCCAGTAATTCTAAACAATGAATGGCGGAAATGTGGTACTGGAAGGTCTGTAAAATATGCTCTACTGTATTACTTTATTTATTCGACTAAACCTGTTAGCCACGCAGAAATGTCTTTAAGTTTCTGAACATATACAAGACATCAAGTCTAACGAATCCACCGTATTCACCAGGGAATTTGCAATTAGATTTTATGAATTTCGACATTATTGTTGAAACGCTTTTGTGAGCATGTATTTCGTCTTGATAAAAATAGTTTTTCTTTTCTTTTCAGACAAATATTTCTTAAACGATTGGTTTATTTTTGGATTTATTGGAAAGGTTTTGGAATCTTTGATCATTTTCAACTTCTAATTTACATGTTAATAAGCAATAATTAATTTTTATTATGTTTTGATGTGAAAAATTAGAAGAAATTTTAGGGAAGTGGACTATTTTAAAATTTATGAGGAACAAATTAATGTTCTTTAATAATATGCTTAAATAATAATGCATAAAATGTTATGTGTCTTCTGGAATTATATTTAGATTATATAATAAGAAATTGGATTTTTGAATTATGTTTGATAGCATGATTTGTTTTCGTTTGCCAAATTCTCAAAGAATGAATATTCTTTGCGCCAATGCTATATGCAAGATGGGGCGAATGAGCTTTGTGGGAAAGATTCCTGGCAAAATTTGTGTATTTTCGGGGTAATGTATAGAAAAAGTGGGTGGTTCAAAGTATACACAATTTTCACTTAAAATCCTTTTGTGTGGCAAAACACTACAGACAGATACTGTGAATATGTAATTTAGGTTTTATCATTGTATGCACATTCTGTGTGTACTCTGTTAGTTTGTCCCATACCATAAAACTTTTCTATTCATTTTATATGAAATGTGACATAGAAAGTAAACAATTCATATCATTGAATGGACTGACATAGACGGGCTTATTTTCTCTGCATTTGACTTGTGACCATGTAAACCATTTTCCGGCTAAATCTTTAAATATGGGGTGAAGTGGGACAATTTATAATAACAAGTAGGATCAAAGCAAAACAAATGGGGAATACTTAATGATAGTTTCGTCAAAATATTTAAATTTATATAGTTACACTATTTTGAGAATTCTAAAATCGATGTAAGTCAATTATGAATAGATAAACACAAATAATTATGAAATAACAAAGAATTTTGCACAAACACAATATTCCGAATCATAATCATAATATTCCTAAACAACTTTATTAATCACCAAACTAATTTATTATTGCTAATAATATCTCGCGCAATCTCGCGTCATTAGTCAAAGCTGTAACTCTGACATAATTTTTATTCATCTTATTTGTAGCATAAAATTTTATTTTCCAATCTCATCATGTTTATTAATCTCGAAATATGAAATATATGACATACTGTCTTGCTATATCGCAACATGTATCGAAAAGCAATTATATGATATGGAAGATGAAAGACATTCTCCTGTTGTATATAAGAAAGTCTGCAAAGAGTCATGTGTTATCCATAAAAGTCTTAAAGTAGAATCAAAGAAACGAGTAAAATCTGACTTCCTTGCTGTTGAAAATGCATGCCAAGTTGCATATGAGAATGTAGGCAAAGAAATATTCAGGAAAAAAAGGCTTATGCAATTTTTCTATTGGCATCAAAGGATCTCATCATCTTCATGGTAAAAGCAAAAATGCAGGATGAACATGAAAAATTTGTGAGATAAAAATCACGGCAACGATATAAAGGTCGTGTCTGGTAACATTTCCCGTGATTGAAATGCAAATTTTTCCTTATCCTCTTCTGCATTATATTTTATGAATTAATTTATAATGTCTGTTTTTTCGTTGTATGGCTTTTTTTTCATAAAAAACTATCTTTTTGCACAAAAGCGCAATTAGAAAGGTTTTGTCAGTAAAACTTAATTAGTTTGGTAGAGCATTGACTTCAAAAGAGGAACTCCCATAAATTTCCTCATTTATCATATCACTGCTCATTTCAAATCCGATATTTTCTCTAATGTTGAATATGAATCTGCTTTTTTGCAGAAGCTTTTAATTAATCAACAAGGAAAAAATACCTTAGGCCTTTCGGCCATTCTCTCTGCAAATAATTACAATATTTATATGCACCAGTGCACTGTAATAATAAAATAGATAATAATAATAAATTATTATAATCTGCAGCTCTGTTATATTCTCCACATGAAATTACTGCTCGAACTCAAAGAGTGAGCGGTTATATAATCCACTTTTTTCAACTTATGACACGGCGAGAGGCCAAGCGGTGAGAGACATCGGTTTCCGGTTTTCGATGACCCCCCCCCCCATAAATTAACATTATCTAGGACAGTGTTTTCCCTTTCCCCTCCAACCACTCCTATCCCACCAAAATCATATTTTTTGGTTTATTTCGAGAACGATTCCTACACAGAAAAAGTTTTGTAAAATTGTTCGTATATTATTGTGAATTCCCAATGAGCAAAAAATTACTCCGACTCAAAAATGACTGAGTTTTTTTTTTTCAAGAAATAGTCAAAATTTTGCTCCTAATTGGAGTCTTAAAAATTACTCGTATTCGCGTCCAATTTTAGTCGAGCATTACTCAAAATTGACTAAGTAATAGATTAGTTATTTTACGGGTTTAAAATTTACTCTAACATGAAGTAATACAATCGATTCTAAAGGACGGTCTTTTTCCGTCCGATAAAATGATGCACCAAAAACAGTACACTTGCCGTCTTTCTTTGTCGCATATGTGCGAAATCGACATACATACTCTCAGTTTTTATCTGAATTACAACACATTACTCTACCGGAGGAGCTTTTCTTCCTAATGTATACACTTTAATATTATTGAGAAAACACGCGAAAATATCAACTACTTCGCAAATTCACAGCGCTTAGTAATTCTTTTTGCCATTTGACCAGTGAAATTTCCCCTCAGGTATACCCAGTGAGGGGAAGATTTATTATAGGTACACTGGAAGTCACTGGAGGAGCTCATTTTGGCGCGACATATTTTAGTCGTGGGCGAGTAATCTCAGAGTTATTACGACGCCAAGCGATTTTCGTATCAACCGTCATATTATTCCCCACTTTCCGTCACTCGACGCTCTGACGACCGTCTTAGGACCCATTTTGGAATCCAGAATACATACATCCAACAGTAATCTTCCTCAAAATTGCCGTTTGGGTTACTAATGAGGACTTACGAAATGCTCGTAAATCTTATAACCTACAAACATGTTCATGAAAGTTTCTACTTTTCACAAATATTGTTCGTCACATGATCATTTGACGAGCATTTATCTAATTTTGCAAACAATTGTTCGTAAATATTCGTAAACACACAAAAAATATTCGTAAAATTTTGTCATTTGTTCGTAAACGTTCGTAAAATGTTCACCAGTCAAACAAAAATTTACGAACAAATGACAAAATGTTACGAACATTTTTGTGTGTTTACGAACATTTACAAACAAATATTTGCAAATGTACAATAAATCAAGTGCTAATGTTACGAACAATGTTTGCGAAAAAAGTACAAACTTTTACGAACTTGTTTGTAGGTTATAAGATTTACGAGCATTTCGTAAGTCCCAATAGAAATTCACAAACATTTACGAATAATTTTACGAAATATTTTTTCTATGTAGATTGTTTTTCAAATTTCTGAATATGTTTTGGAGGTTATTATTATTAATTGTATCGAGGCCTAAATTTAAGTTTGTTGTGCTCAAAAACAGGCCACGTCAATGGCAAGCGGACTTGCGGCCATCAAATCCCTGCTCCTCATGCGGCAGGGGACAACGGACAAACACAGAAATAAGGAATGGTTTCGATCACCCCACAGTCGTTTTAGAGATAGTCGAGATATAGATTTTAACCTTAAACATCTAGAGGGTGGTTTGGATGCTTTGAGCAGTAGACTACATCGATATCTAATTTTTTCGCATATTCCTAAGGAAAACTAGGCCTTGTTATAATTTAATTAAGATGTACTATTGTTTTATTCGTCTGAATCACACTAAGTTAAAGCCCAATTTTCTTTAGAATACGATGAAAAAAAATCGTAGCCCCTCTTCCCACTATGTCCGAAAACCATTTTGATATCGAATTTTCAAAGGCCAGAGTTAAAACACTTTACAGGGCCTATTTTTCAACCAATTTGCATCAATTTGGATTTTTTTTAAAGATTTTGAAATTTTCAACCCATCTGCATTGGAATTAATCGGTAATGAATCGGTAATGTACCCGTAAACGATATATCTTTTTACTTATGCTGAAGTATTAAAATGTTCTTTTCTTAAGCATTTTTTTATTTCGAATGGTTTTTTTCTTCAATTTTATGAATCAATTTAATCGGTAGGTAAACCGAAATGCACCCACAAAGCATGCGAAAGGTACTACATGGAGAGAGTTTTTCTTGTTCGAGCACTCCGCAAAAGCTGGAACGCATTGTCATCACTTTTTAAATAGAAAAAGTGAATGTACTATAAAAAGCTGAAGGAAGTTGAAGGGATTTTTTAGTACTACTGAAGTTCCCTTTGGGATAATAATTCTTTTTTTTTTGTCCTTTATAAACCCTTCCAGAGATCTTTGCTCCTTTTATTAATCTTAGGGAGCATTTATCAATTTTTGAAGTATCCCACAAAAAGGGACCCAGAGGCCCATATTTGAAATGTTATTCTATTTTTATTCTCCAAGATATTTTATGTCCTCGTGATACATTTATGTGTATGTGTGACATCCATTACCCAAAAGGTCATAATCACATCCAAGGATAACATTAGAAGATTATATGCATAGAGTAGAGTGAATTAGCTTGGAGACTCCTTTTCCATCATTAAACTCTCCATCTCTTTCACACTGTCTGATGCCACCAGAGCGTATGTAATTTAGATTTGTCAGATGTAATAAGGCTTCCATCATCATCTCTTATTAAGAGCTTCCACCAGGGGACTTGCCGTATGTACATAATATTCCAAGTGGGAAATTCTTCATATATTGCTCATTTCCCAAATAATATCATACAGCAAGAGTAGAAAATTATGTGCAAACTTGAGGCAAGATCCAAAGGAGTGGAATATCATAATTATTTCATAAATTTTAAAGAGATAAAATTAAAATTCATTCCCCAACCCCAAATGTGATAAATAGTAATGAGACTCATCATTTCGAAATGTATTACAAATTCACAGGTGGATGTCTTTCCATTATTGAGCAAAGTCACGGTATTAATTATTAAATTGGAAATGACACCTCAATAGAAGTTGCTCTGAAAGTACCTGGTTCAACATGTTAAAAGTTTTTTTTTTCTTATTTGTTCAATCTTTGCAGATGCAGATTTCTCAAAAGTTCTCTTTTATGACATGAAAAATTTTCTTGTAGCTGAAAAAGTGCAAAACCGAAAATAGTTATTATTAATTTGAAATTCATAAAACTTTTGCTGTTTTCAGATAATCGTCTCATTTAAAAATCTGTAGAATCTTGATTGAGCAATCTTTTATATAAACCACAATTTTTTAATGCCATAATTTAAACTCTTTTTCAGATGCACTAATCAATCACTTGCTATAGTATATTAATTATGCTGGATTATAAATCACTGACCTATATTCTAAAATAAAATCAATGAAATTTCATACTTTAGGAGTCAGAATATTTAGGAGATTTGGGTAATGAGCAAAAAGTAAGAGCGGTAGTACAAGCTGCCGAGAAGAGGTACCACCGGTCGGTTAAGGGGTTATATCCAAGAGAACGCCTAAAATTAGGGGTACTTTTTGTGAATTTTTTGTGACTTTGCTAATCTATCGATCAAGATGAAATTTTCAGGGGTTATTATAGGGTGAGTGTGCCAAATTCCGGCCACCTTTTTTGTTCCTCGAATTTCCATGAACTTTTAGATTTTACGTACTCTAGAGATTATACAATGCAAAAGAATAACAAAAAATGTAGCTTCGACAAACGAGATGACGTGAAAAAGACATTGGAAGAATTCCCGAAGGGCAAGGAACTATGAGAATGAAGGTGGCCGAAATAGAAGGCACCAAAGGTATGTCTATATTTTTATTCATTTTAAAATGTATTAAGAATGATTTTAAAGTAAATAAAGACGGTAAACTCTTTACAAGGTTCCAAGCAACACTCTTTCAGAAGAAAGAATAAAAAAATCAATTTGTATTTAAATTACCCTACCATACAGTTGGAGACTTACAAAAAAATATGCTAGATTTCTACAGCCTTCTACTTTAGGATTACGTACAAACATTTGACAGAAATAACTTTAGAAAGTAAGGTAAAATTA